>NW_010273564.1:0-10174 GCF_000690775.1 Eurypyga helias
TCCAACTGGTCGATATCCTTCTTATATTGGGGTCCACAGAGCTGGGTGCAGTGCTCCAGGTGGGGTCTCACAAGAGCAGAGGGGCAGAATCTCCTCCCTCGACCTGCTGGCCACACTACTCCTGATACAGCCCAGGATACGGTTGGCTTTCTGGGCTGCCAGCGCACACTGCCGGCTCATGTCCAGCTTTTCATCCCCCAGTACCCCCAAGTCCTTCTCCTCAGGGCTGCTCTCAATCCATTCTCCACCCAGCCTGTACTTGTGATTCAGATTGCCCCAACCCAGGTGCAGGACCTTGCACTTGGACTTGTTGAACATCATGAGGTTGGCACAGGCTCACCTCTCCAGCCTGTCAAGGTCCCTCTGGATGGCATTTGTGATGCCAAATCCATTTGTGATTCGGAGCCAGATGATATGATCTCAGGCCAAGCCTCAGTTTCCTTGTCAGCCTTGTGTGTGTCAGGCACCTGGAATTCCTTGGGCATATTTATCTTGCTGTCATGACTAAGGTGCGACTCACTGAATCAGGACAAAGGCCTTGTTTTGCTAGACTTAATTCAAAATGCAGTTGCTGTCTCAAGAAGCTATCCATCTAATGTGACAGCAAAGAAGCAGGATGGGGTTCAGAGTGTATTAGAGATCTGAGGTGATCAAAAGAGTGATGAAAGCATGTCAGTTCCACTTGCAGAAAACAAAGGGTTTTGTCTATGTGGTGTATTTTGTGGGTATGAGTTTACACTGCTCCCGCTCAGCAGAAGTTCGGCCATGGGGGTGCAGGTTTACCAGAATTGCACTAAGCAGCAGTTGGCCCCACGTATCCGAGTAAGCTCACATCTCTCTGCAGTGTTCAGCAAGGTTTCATCTGTACGCATGGGCACAAATATTTCATCTGACTTCATGGCAGGGAAGGCCCAAGGAGAAGTGCAGACAACAAAGAATAATGAGGGGTGAAGGCTCAGCCTCTTAAAAGAAGAAAGGGACATGAAGTGGCTAGAGGACAAGATAGGAAGCAGAGGGAGCACAGTTGGATGTGGAAAAGTAATGAGAGAATGAGGTTCGAGACTAAGGCTAAAAAGGGGAATGAAAATCATGCAGAGATCAAAGTGCAAAAAGCTGCCAGCTGCTGTATCACTATAATTCAGGGTTTGGGAAGAAAAGTATTTATATCCAATTACCTCTTTCTCTTTGAAGACTTATTCTAGGAGGATGTGGATTAATTTATGAGATTAAACTAGTAAAGATAGCGCTGTGAGCTTTAATGGTGCCATTTAATATGATCCTTTTCCTTCCTGCTAGCATTCTCTGGTGCCCGTGAGACTGTTCTTCACCTCTCCACTGAATCCCAGACCCTCAAAGGCGGGAGTTAAGAGAACAGCAACACCCTTCTGGCATTTATGACACAACTGCAACAGCTACTTAAAAGAAGTTTTGACAACTCATCTTGCTTATGGCATAGCATTCCCCATCACTGATTGTTTTTCAGATTTTTCTTTATTTGACTGAGTAGTAGCATTTACAATTTATCCCAAACTGCCTTTGACAAGCTGCTGTACAGTTTATAAGTTTCAATATTTTTTTTAGTAGTTTTTCTTGGCTGTTTCAGGTATTAAGAACATATTTCTCTAAAGTTCATACACAAAAATAATTAAGTACCTTTTTTCACTCCCCTTTATCAGTGAAAAAAATGGCTGCAATTGTGAGTTGCAAGGCTGTGTATTCCCCCTCCAAAAACATCAGTGAGTCTCAGACATCCCACTGCTTCACAGCACTAGAGGGCAGAAGAGTTTTTATATCCTGAGATGTACATTAATGACTTGAAACAGTGTTTGCTTGCTTGTATTTTTTAAAATTAGGAATCAAATTAAAAAGAAAGTAGGGACCTCTGCATGTCTGCACATATATGTGAAATCATGATATCAGATGTAGCCTTTATGCTATGAATTATTTCCTTTATCTGTTTCTGCTTTTTGGCTGCAAGGCTCAGAATCCAAAAGGCCAGGTGGGGATCACTCTTCTGTCCTCTCATCGTGGTCATTATCCAGGAGCTCAGATGGATGGCATTTGAAATAACTGATCAGCAGTTGACGAAAGGGGTAGAGGTGACGCTGTTCTTACTGCCAGGGAAAGTTCTGTTTTCCAAAGAGCAGCATAAGAGTCATTGTGGTTAAAAAGAATGCTTACTTAAAGGCCAATTTAGTTTCTACATTATTGAAATAAAGGTTAAGTGAAAATAAAATGAGGATATCAAGTCTCCAGTGGGGAGGGAAAGGGAGAACAGGATACCTACTTTTGGTTGTCTTTTACCTAATTCTTATTTTACATGCTTTGTTGTAGTCCAGGTTAGCACAAAAAATCCAAACCAAACCAACTAACCAATCAAAAAAAACCCCAACCAACCAAACAAAAGCCCATTAGCACCTTTATCTAATTTTATGGTGTTCACTTTTGTCTCTGGAAGACAGATACGTAACAGTGTGGCTTTAGGGACCAGGATCAGGGGGAAGGAAGAGAGAGCACATGGTAAACTTCTTGTGGGGTGGGTTGAAGTCAGGGTATGAACTGGTCCTTGCTTTTCAAGCCTACAGCAGCAGAGGAGCCAGATGAGCTGTTGCCTAAGAGACTCCACCTGCCCTACAAGTTCTAATGCTAAAATTGAAATTTGCATGTAGCATCCCTTATTTTCTTGAGATTTTTTTTTTTTTGAAGGAAAGAAAGTTAATGCAAAAACCCACCACCAGCTTTCACCTTGTGTTTTTAGCCAGTTTGCAGGATATTGCATGTCATTTCTTTGTTCAGACTAAACCTCTGATCCAGTAAAGCTTATAAAACCCTTTACAGCCTGTCAGTTTAATATTCCAGTCAGTCTCTGAGTTGCCACAGTAGCCATAAGTCTGGAGCAAATTATCCTACTTACCTGGATAGCAATTAAAGAAATGTGGAGATTTGAAGCTATCAGTGATGTGCAGACTTTTTATACTTTATACTAATAAATGAAGTACTTCAAAATCCACAACCAGAAAAGATGATACAGAATTTAACTTTTCAGGCTCCCCAATAATGATTCTTATTGTTACATGACTTAAGCCTATCTTTGAGGTAGGGTTGTTTTACAAATAAAAATAAGAAATCCCTGGGGGAGGGGGAGAGAACATCTTACCCAGGTTATAGCTCTTCAAAAAAGAGAAACAAATCACCCTCTACTTTTACAGATCATATTCATCTTGATGAGACTTTTTAAGTTGACTTTCTTTACAAAAAATGGGAATGTATTGACTAATTAAACAGACTGAATAGATATTGAGAGTAAGAATGTTATAACCAAATAAGAGAATGTATCCGCATTGAAATAAAACCCTGAAACAACCTTAAATGAATTTCAAACAGATAGACATCAGATAGCACAGTAGTGGAAAGTTAAACACCTGTATGTGTTTATAGGTGCTGGAGCGTGCCCAGAGAAGGGCAACGAAGCTGGTGAAGTGTCTAGAACATAAGTCCCGTGAGGAGCAGCTGAGGGAGCTGGGATTGTTTAGCCTGGAGAAGGGGAGACTCAGGGGAGACCTGATCGCTCTCTACAACTCCCTGAAAGGAGATTGTAGCAAGGTGGGTGTTGGTCTCCTCTCCCAAGGAACAAGTGACAGGATGAGAGGAAATAGCCTCAAGTTGCACTAGAGGAGGTTTATATTGGATATTAGGAAGAATTTTTTCACTGCAAAGGCTTTTCAGGCATTGGAACAGGCTGCCCAGGGAGGTGGTGGAGTCATGTCCACCATATCCCTAAGTGCCTGGAGGTATTTAAGGGACATATAGATATGGCACTTAGGGATATGGTTTAGTGGTGGATTGGCAGTGCCAGGTTGACGGTTGGACTCAATGATCTTAAAGGTCTCTTCCAACCTAAACAATTCTATGATTCTCTGATTTCTATAAATAAATAAATATATAAAGAAACATTTACATCAGGAGATACATGCAATACAGTCACAGAAAATCTGCAAATATATTTATATTTTGAATGATCAGCAACACAGAGAATACCATGTCTGTAATCTTAAATTCTGAATTCTGCATGTAACTACTAATTTAACTAGCACCATTCAAAGTTGCCTTTTCATTGTTTTCAGGGTACAGATCATAGAAACCTTTGTTCTACTTTCTTTCAGGTTTGTATAAAATAGTTTATTTCTAAAATTGAAACAAAACCATGAGAACTGCCGTTCACCAATAATGTTTTTTGCAGAGCTGTGCCCTTCAGTTTTTCCTCAAGCCCGCTTGCCATCTACCACTGGGGAGCTTTCCAAATGAAGTGTGAAACAGTTTAAAGAGTTCCAGAAGTAATGGCTGTTATAAACTATTTCCAGTTCCACTGAGTTTTATACTGCGGGTGCATCGGTACATGAATGCCGCAAAGCTGAAAGTTAAATATTTTGCTCTGCTGGGCAATGTGCTTTCTGTAAGAGACAGAAACCAAGGAGAGTGTACTTGGAGAGCAACACAAAGGACTAAAGCTTGGGAAAAAGACCTAGACAGGTTCAGTCTGGAGGAAGGACTCAAAGGAAGATATAGGTGAAATACCACATTAAATAACATGTTAAGACTTAATTTAAAAGAAAAAAAGGGAGCAAATTCCCAAAGACAATTGTTGAATCTCCTTCAAAAATACATTAAGCTAAACTTCGCATTTAATTACCATAAATTGTTTAAGAGCATTCAAGTCAATGCCACCACAAAACACTATTTTCACCAAGGCTTCCTGATGGAGCAGCCATATGCTGCTAAGCACCACGGAAGCTGCCAAATCAGAAGGGTTACAAGATGCCAAATCCCAGAGAGCAGACAACTGTCCTGTAGGTATCCCTATTTCACAATGCATGCGTGGCCAGATGCTAACAATAACAGACAGCCACAGTTCTAGGCTTCAGTCGAGCAATCTGCTCTGTGCCCCGGCAGTGCCGGGGAGAGCTCTGGGAGGGTGAGCAAACCCTGTGTCCAGCTTTCGGGGTCTGGCTTTCTGTCTTTTTCAGTAGCAGCATCTTACCAGTTTATAGCTCAGGGACAAAAGTGAATTACTGGGGCTTTACATTATACACTGTCTGATTCATCCTGGCTGCCTAACATGAGAGGCAGAAAATAAACTGCATTAGCAGAAAACGTTTATCATCAAAAGTCTACGTTCATGGATTTTGTCCTGTGTTTGCCACAGGCTAGGAGTGCACTTAATTACCACAGTTCAGCTGATGTCTGGAAGCTTATTAACCCAGGGTAACTCACTTCTGTATCTGGTCCCTCTGGTTAGCTAAAGCTTTCATTAAAAAGGCCAACGTTTTTACCATAGTGAGGCCTCAGGATAAAGCAAGGAGTTAAATCCTGCAGAAGTGAACTTGCATGGGGAAAGAGCAAGGTGGAATGCAGCAGCCGAGGGAGGCCTAAGAGAAGGTAGGAATCAGAAACAGGCTGGAAAGCAACAGACCTGAGGTTCTGCTCTTGGCACCCAAATCTCCATTCTATGGTACCCACAAGCTCACAGAAAAATTCCTGAAATTAAAATTTGGTGCAAAGAGTAAAACTCAGGGCTGAATTTCCTACAGTTAGGAAGGGGCTCAGATTTAACAGCTTCGTTTGGGCTCAGCAGGTGATAGCACCATGGAAAGAACGGTAGGTGCTTCAGCCAGCACCCCGCTTTGGTGCATGAAAAACATCAGTGCTGGAAGACAATCTCAACAACCCTCTAAAGCTCCAAGGAAATTGTCACAATGATGGATCAAATCAGGGAGCCAAGGGGTAGCTGTCAGCCCAAATTCGGCTCGCAGCACAGCTGTTTCCCCTGAGAACACTAAGGTGCCATTAGTCAGCACATGCTCATGGGCAGACTACACCAAAGGGACAGAGTCCGCTCTGGCAGCTTGGTAGCCTAACATCGGACCCCACAAAGTCTATGAAGTCAGATGTGGCTGTGTTTATGCTGTCCCCTGGTCCCCAAGCAGCTCAGTTACCTCAGCACAGCACAGTGCCAGGGATGCAGCAAGCGTGCCAGAGCCAGCGGGAACACCTGGTAATCACTAGCCATGAGGAGCGCGGAGCATCTATACTTGGGCAGGCCAGGCGCTGGGCTTGGCAATGCCAGTGCTGAGCCAAGCTACCCCCCTCAGAGGCGTCCATGTGTTGCAAGTCATGCTTGCCAGCATGCCTGGGGAGCTGAGCAGGTCAGATGCTGTACCACATGAAGATTAAGACCTAAGCTAGCAGCATGTTCATCTCTGCTTCCCCTACTTTCTTTTCAACAATATATTTCCTCCTCCTCTTCCCCTGCAACACAGTATTTGTTGTTCTTTTATTGTCCCTGCCCAAACACAGTATCCCCCCATATGTTCCTTATTCATCATCTCACCACAGCTCCTCATCAAGCTATGTATCAGGGGAACATGTCAGGGCTTGTGCAAACCAAGCTCTTGCAAGAAAGCCTTCCAATAGAGAATTAAAGGGACTTCCTTCCCCCACACACACATTATGAGGTACACAGCAAGCTCCATCATCCAGACCAACAGAAATCTTACTGCAGTTATCACAGAATCGTAGAATGGTTTGGGTTGGAAGGGATCCCCCCTGCCATGGGCAGGGACACCTTCCACTAGACCAGGTTGCTCAAAGCCTCATCCAGCCTGTCCTTGAACACTCCCAGGGATGGGGCATCCACAGCTTCTCTGGGCAACCTGTGCCAGTGCTTCACCACCCTCTCCAGGAAGACCTTCTTCCTGATATCCAGATGTTTAAATCTCCCCACTTTCAATTTAACCCCGTTACCCCTTGTCCTGTCACTACAGGCCCTTGTAAAAAGTCCCCCCCAGCTTCCTTGTAGCCCCTTCAGGTACTGGAAGGTGCTATAAGTTCTCCCCGGAGCCTTCTCTTCTCCAGGCTGAACAAGCCCAATTCTCTCAGCCTGTCCCCATAGCAGAGGGGCTCCAGCCCTCTGAGCATCTTCGTGGCCTGCTCTGGTCTCGCTTCAACCAGTTGATATCCTTCTTCTGTTGAGGCCCCCAGAGCTGGACACAGATGTGGTCTCACAAGAGCTGAGTTATCCTCTTACATGGACTCAGCCACCAAACATTTGGCTGGACATAAGGCTGGCCACTAACCACTTCGAAGCTGGGCTTCTCTCAATCCCCCCACTGGGCTGTAAAGGTTAGTTCATCAGCCTGAAAGTTGGAGACTTGGGAGATTTCTCTGTGTGCAGCAAATGCAAAGCTCAACTCTACACAGATTGTCCATAACTCAATTACCTTTCTGGTACTCCCACCAGGGCAGTGGGCAAAACAAGCATTTTGCCAAGCATCCGTTTCCAATTTCAAAGACTAATTCAGTGTTTTTAACAAGAAGTTCCAGATCATGATAGAAAATAAAATTTTCAGAAGAACTGCTAAGTATACTCTATCAGCAAAAGATTGATAGGTCTTACAACACTATAGCTATTTTAATTTGTTTTAAATTCAGGTTGATGATTGTAAAAGGAAGGAAAGTAAGCCCTGACAGGTTTGGCTCCTGCAATCAAAGAATACAGTTCTGCAAGTTAAGCATTCCAGTAACTCCGCTCTCCTTTCATACAAAGTGATGAGGGACTGCTACCAGCTGTGCGACAATATACCTTCAGATTTTTTTTTTTTAATGGATTTTACAATAACCAATATTATTCTTGCCAGCTTTAAAGGCGCCAAGGACAGACTGCTGAATGGGGACAGCATTTTCTTTTTCAGACACTAGCTATCGTTCAGCCTTTAATTTCCCCACTTTCCTCCACCTTTTCTTCTGCACAGACTTTTGTTTCTGAATAGACATGAACAGGAACAATTTGGGAATTCACTTTCTACAAGTTAATTTCATGGCACTTAGCAGACAAAGTGAAGTAACTTAAATGCAAGCTTATTATTATAAGAGGTTTCAAGCACATGACATCCTACTGATTTTTTCTCCATGGCCTGAAACCACATCCTATATATAACTGGAAGGGGATCTGCAAAGATTCAGTTCAATTTTGTATTTGAACAAGTATTTTTCTTAACTTAATTAGGACCATTTTATTATCACTTCTCAGCCTCTACCTATCGTATAAGGGCTTTTCCAAAGCAAGAGAAAGATCACCCTTGAATACCAATTGCCCACCTTGTACTTTTTAATAGTCAAGCTTGAATATTGGCTAGTGGACGAGACCACAACATGCCATGTTCCACAAATCTTTCATGTGTCCAGGCTATATGAAGGGTCATCTGATCTCACCCTAAAATGCTGCGAAGGTGTCTTCCCACACCCAACTACACTGAAGCACAGCCTGAGATGGAGATTTTGCGTGGAAACAACTTACTCAGAGACTTCAACAGAGATTCTGACTCCTGTTTTGCTGGCAGCAAAACCATATCCTGGTTCTTTCCAGAAAATAGCAAGCAACACACAAGTTGGAGTAGAGCCACTTCTTGGCACAGAGATATCCGCCTTGGACCCCTCATGTTCCCTTTGCTATGTATATTCCAGAAAGCCTTTTAGGTTAATGCTAGTCCATGCATTACTGGAAGCCTATGCCTTTAGCTTTCAAACTGCTCTGTTCAACCCTTGGTTTTCCCAGAGACTGAAAACCTGGGCTGTTCTGAGGGTGTCCTAACACTTCGGTTTTAAGGATCAAAAGGATTGATGGCTAAAGGCCTGAGTTGCCTCTATCACTGCTGAAATGATATTTTAATCTGATATCTTTCTTGAAACATAACTTGAGATAACAGAACAAAGTTACAACTTTGGGTTACAACTGGGTTTAGCCCCAGTAAGCAACCAAGTACCACACAGACACTCAGTTACCTGTCTCCCTCCCCCAGTGGGATGGGGGGAGAGAATCAGAGGAAAATTATAAGAAAACTTGTGGGTTGAGATAAGAACAGTTTAATAATTGAAAGTAGGTGAAATAAAGTAATTATACTAATAATTCTAAGAATATGTAATGAAAATACTACTAATAATAATGATAATGATACGCAATAAAGTAAAAAAAGGAAAAAGGAAAGGAAAACAAAATTATGCAACTGCTTGTCACCAACCAACCGACACCTAGCCAGTCCTGGAGCAGTGATTTCCCTCCCAGCCAACTCCCCCAACATATATACTGAGTATGACATTTATGGCCTGAAATGTGCCTTTGGTCAGGTTGGGTCAGCTGTCCAGGCTGTGTCTCCTCCCAGCTTCTTGCAGATAAGAAGCTGGGAACACAGGAGCAGCATCAGAAACTGAGAAAGTCCTTGAATTGATATGAACATTCCTCAGCAACAACTGAAAACATTAGTATGCTATCAATATTCTTCTTGGCAAAAATTCAAAACACAGCCTCATACTAGCTACTGTGAGGAAAATTAACTCTATCCCACCTAAAATAGGCACACAGTGAATACAACAGTTAATTTTTTGTTTTAAGAATAAAGATCTCTCCTTGCCTGCTTCAGTATTTCAGATCCCACCTACCATCTTCATCTGGGCTGGTTAAGGACATCACAGTTTAAATGGCTCCATCTTATCCAAACTGATTGCTAGCAGCCCCCTCCTCAAGGGAAGGGAGGGAAGGCTAGTCTTGTTCACATCTTTTTGTTGTTTCCCACTCGTCTTAAGTGTTTTCTCTTTGAACCTGCCTTTCCCTCAGCTCTTCTCCTCATTAACTACATAGTAACTCAGACTAATCTGTACACTCCAGGTTTAGGAATGACTTCTTTGTTACAGCTTTATGAAGACACAGTGAGAAGCCTTCATAACACATAGCAAAAAAAAAAAAAAAAAATAAGCCTACAGTCCTTGCAGTAGATGCATAACATCTTTCTCTCTGAAAACATCATATAAAGATGAAAAAAAAGGAACATGGCTTTAAATTATTCTTCCCCAAAAGCTTACCTAGTTTCAGGGGGTGATTCTATCATTTGGTCAGAATCTGTGTGAATATATTTACTCCAGCCTTAAATTCTGTGGGGAGCTCAGGTCAACCCACTGATTTGGTATGAACATACACCAGGGGGTTTGTATTCCAGACTAAACCCAGGCAAAGACAGTTATACCAATGGGAAAACTCTCACTCCTCTCAAAAAAACAAAAAAAAAAAAAAAAAAAAAAAAAAAAAAAAAAAAAAAGGGGGGGGGGAAAGGAAACAAGACCAAAA
>NW_010273564.1:10201-11201 GCF_000690775.1 Eurypyga helias
AAAAAAAAAAAAAAAAAAAGAGCGGAGGGGGGAAATGTACATAGCACAAATAAGGCTGCTCTCACTGCACTGTGGATGTAGATCAGTGTGAGGGCAGGCAAGACAGAAGGTCTTTCATGTTTGGAAGTGGCAGAAAATAAACATAGGCTGCAACTCAGGAATGGTTGTTTGCTCCTCTGAAAGTCAGTCATTAAAGTGCTGATGGATTTCAAAGCTACCCAACTCTTAACACTGCCTGTATTATTACTACCTAGTAGCAAGCATTGATGGGTTACAATGCAAAGCTCCTGATGGCTGCTTGTGATCAGCAGCCTGCCCCCTCTTTCACGGCGTGGCTCCACCTTCTTCAGCCAGAAAGAAGGGAAAGGAAACTGAAACAGGATTCAACTTCCCTCAGCTGTACTTTGAAAGATGGGGAAAAATAAAAGGCAAGCTAAGCAAACTCAGCACATAATAATAATAGCATCACATGCACTGTTACAAACAGCTCAGAAAAAGCACATTTGGGGGAAAAGACTGAACAATTTGCTTTTGTCAGCTAAGCATATATGTATTAAGCACATGTGCCTAAAATACACATGCACTACTGTCAGTTCCTATTCTGTATTGTATCTGCAAGCTAGGGCTTATACAAGCTATCTAAGAATTGTCACTGCAAAACCAGAGATGGATTGAGCACAGATCTCAATAAAGCCTAAAATAATATTGAGGGCTGAAGTTTTGGCTTTACTTTTGTCAGCATGAAGTTGTTGAAAGCTGTTCTGTGTCCTGGACTGCATTCAGATGAGTGCTGGAACTCAGCCTACATCCATCTCTTCAGCCAAAGGAAGTATTTTTGGATTTTCCAGGATGAAATATTAGGAGACAGAAAACTGGGAGCTAGAACCAGATTTGAAATTTCACTCTGAAAAAAGATACGAAGGAAATGACACTATGTATGGCGATATCAACTGCACAGAAACGGCTGCTGCTATCGCACAAGGTATAAGCCATGCTTCCA
>NW_010273565.1:0-12574 GCF_000690775.1 Eurypyga helias
TGCTCGCTGGAGTTAAACCACAACACAAGCATAATTCCAGGTTACATTGCTAAAAACTTCTCTTTTGGCCTGTGATGTCATCTGTTACCTGTTGAGGGAGAGAAGCAGGCAAGCAGGCATGGGCTCGCAACAGCTTTCTCAGAAACCTGTTCCCAGCCTCAGGCTCCAAACCTGGTCCTGCAGTGGTAAGGAATACCAATGGCAGACATGCCTCCATAAGATGGAAACAGCCGCCTCTGTAGATGTTAATTAGCATCTTACAACATCATCAGCATGGCAGGAGGGCTAGAGGGGGAGGCAAAATTTAAAGCCAGTCAGATCTTAGTGCAGTGTTAGTGTCCAACATTTTGTCCCCCATCCTGCAGACCTTAGAAGGATTTCATCCTGTACCACCCCAAAGGGACAAAGTTGTCTTACTGTGTGTGACAAAGCTTCTGTGGATTCAGAGCAAAGGAGCAATTAATGTTTTTGCACAGGTAGACCCAAAGGATGTTCCTCCCCATCTCACCCCAAGTCTTTTCTGTCCCTGTGGGGTGAATTTCCTTAGCCAGACCTTGTGACATGCCAAGCCACTCCTGCAATAAGGCTTCTCTGTGATGTGAAAACAGCCTTGCTGTCTTTCTGGAGGCGGAATAAGAGGGTGCTGGCATGCCCCACTGCAGAGTGCGGCAGGTTTAGCCCCTGTGTTCAGCCAGGGCTGACATCACTGAAATGTTTTCTTAGCCAAAAGACATGTCAGGATTTCAGATGCTCCAAGCCAAGGGTCCATCAGGCAATAGCCAACGAAGTGTGTAGTATAGTTTTCCACTCAGAGTCATCCAACATAATTAGACCCATCTGTAAAATTCACACACTCTTCAAGGGACCTTGCATGCAGATGTGTGACAGGGGTATTGCTTTCCCATAACTTTTAAATTTAGTCTGTCATAATAATACTCTGTCTCTCTTCCCCCATTGGAGAGCTGTCAACAGCTCAAATGCTCGTCCCTCATTGATCCTCACTGTGACCAATCTTTCTACTAATTTCTCTGGTGAGGGAAAAAAGCGTCCATCAAAAGCAGCTACCAAGTTCGCAAACTCAGTGGTTGCTTCTGCCACGAATCAGTCTGATGGTCAAAAGCAGAAAAGATTTGCCCTTTCCATCTCTGAGCTTCTTTCTTTTTCTCTTGTCCAGGCTGTGAGGCAGACAAGCTCCACAGACAATGTGAGGATCCTGTCCACTCTATTGCAAATTCCATATAACAAGACAGAACAGAAGACAAACACTATTCCTAGCCAGAGAAAAATATTTTATCTGTAAGTCTATGAACAGTATGTTTTAGTTCAAAGCCTAGTGTAACTTTTTTTTTGTAAAAAACAGGTATTTCCATTCATTTTCTAGAGATTGGCAGTACATTAAATTTTTTCTAGTCTGATACAATTTTTTTCCAGGGTATATAACAGTAATAAATCATAGAGAAATTAGGAAAAAAAAATTAAGATATGTAGTGGTACCTTCCCCTGTACAGAGTCATCTGCACGATTTCCTTTGTCTCAATAGGCTAAAAAGTTTAAGTAAAAAAGAACACATCAGACCACTTGCAGGAAACACATTTTAGCATGAATTTCAAGGTAGAATCTGCTTCTCCTGAAGCAACTGTATTTCACTTTTTTAACCTGACTTCCAGAGGCAGACTAAGCAAAGCAAAGATACAAAGGAGTTACACTGAAGAAGATAGGTGGGAAATGTGCAGTGACATTCTCTGCATTTGTAAAGCAATGAAACAAGGACTTGCACTATCAAGAAAGGTAAATACACAATAAGTTTGTAGGAAAATAAATTCAGTCTACATTAATAAACTTTATTCTTCATTGAATGAACAGACATTTTAGCATATTCTGTAGCACTACACAGAATAGACATTTTCTGAATATTTGTAAGGGTGGTTTTCCTTCTTTATTATCCACCCAAATTACATCACTGCAGTTTGATTTTCGAGCTGTGGTCTGCAAAATTAAGTAACGGAATACAAGCGAGGAAAAGAACGATTGATTGATGCCAAAGTAGTTTCACTGATGTATTTTGGGTAGCGCTGCCAACTGGACCGGTTCTTCAGACAAACCAAAGGTAGCCGAAGGCAGCTTGTTGCCCTCACAGAGTCCACGTGAAGAAAGCCCTCTGACGGGAGAGTGACAGGCTGGCAGCAGCAGCAGGTCACACGAGGGTGGGCGTGCTGACCTGCCCGCGAGCGCGGGGGCCAGTCGGCTCCCCCACAGCAAGGTCAGAGGGGCCGTTTTGATTCTCTCTTTCAGAAGGCATTTGCTTCCACTTGCTCTGTTGGAAGGGGGTTTAAACATCCTCATCTTGGAGTGGTAACATTCAAAGAAAACACAGTGATTTTGTCAAATGTGAATTTTGTGGTGACCCGGACAGTTACTGGGGACTGGGGGCATAATGCAGGTGGAGAAGGAGGTGTATTGTGAGAAAGTAGTCTTGTTCCAGCTCTGCAGACTAAGACTGCAGGATTTCCCCGGAACTGCATAAGACAATTCCTGTATAACAACAGTGTCAGGATCAGAAGTCTTAAATGCCTTGTGCGCTGAGGATGAGTCATCCAAAGTAGGTTGTATGGGAGTGAAAAGTTAAGCGTGAGTCACTGCACTACCATTATACACGTATTTAATTAAATGCACTACTCTCCCAAGGGGAGGTATTAGGATTCTCATGAGAACTCTAAGGGGTGTATATGTAGCAAGGAAGACTGAAGATTTTGAGATAACTAAAAGCTAAGCTAGTAAGTAAATGCTAAATGATTAACTTTCTCTTTTAGATCACACTCTTGCTTAACAAAAGGTGTTTTATTTAATAAAAAGGTGATCCAGAAGTGAAGGATTACTTTTTTGAAGACTCGATGTGTTACTCAGAAATGCTTATATCATTTGCTTCATCTTAATTTAAAAAACAGTTATAGGCTGCAAAAAGAAATACATCTTAGCTAAGAAATTTGCAGCAACAGTTAATATTGAGAGGTCAGGGAATGTAGAAGAAATAGTAACACTGAAACTGTTTGGGTGGTGAGCTATTCGTTTCAGCTGCCTTTCTAAAAGAAATCTAACACAAATTTTTTGTTCAAATAACCCATGACAATACTGCAGCAGATCTGAATGAAATGCCCTAGAACCCAGGATCAGAAAAGATGCTCATGCTAATGACACATCAGAGTCATTAGGACTGATCTACCTGTCTACCTCCTCACACTCACAGAGCAATGCTAACAGGGACATGGGAGAAATCTGTCAGCAATGCCACTGCACATACAAGCCTTTCAGGTTACTTCTGTTAGACATCCTGACTAAGGTACCTTAAGACTTGGCAGCCACGATCTGAAAAACATAGTCTGAGTGGGATGAAGAAGATGCAAATCTGTAATGACAGAGGAGGAATTTTACTCAGCCTCCCACCAGTCTGCACTTGTCCACCAGCCAGGCCCTGGAGCTTATTGAATGGTGACATCGGTTGCTGAGGGCACCAAACTGCTGGGCAACTGCACAGATGCTCAAGTCAAAGGCCTGTTTTCTTCTGAAAGTCTGAAGCAGTCACACGTCAGTTGGCTTATCAAAGCACAGCACTGCCTAGAGCATAACTGTCTGAAAGATAAGGCAAAGGGAGGAAAGGGAAACAGGACAATTCCTTCTGTAATTCAGCATACTTTGGTAACTTCAAAAAGGTGCTGCTGTAAGTGGCCTTAGAAACAGTAGGTGTCTCCACCATCCAAAAAACTGCGCTATGGGCAACACACTGGTGCCTTCCCTCTAGCAGGCATATATTGGCTGTTTACCATCAGTCTACAGGGAACGGTCGAGCAGGCTGTGGACAGACATAACCAAGGACATGAGCGTTCGGTATTTGAGCAGTTTGGGGAACACTAAGGCTCATCTCAGTGGTCCACAAAAAGAGAAGCTGTGAAATAAATGTGCCTCAGGGCTGAAGCAGAATCTCCCCTCTCTCCCAAAAAGAATGTCAGCCAGTGCCTGATGCTTTGCAGATTTTGCAGTGCCGCATTGCATCTCACGTGTAATATTACTGGGCAGCAACACCAGCTCCAACGTGCAAAACATGAGACACACCTTAAATTTTGCAGGTGACAGTCCCTCATGAGCATTCCTGACAGTTCTGAATTTTTTTGCAAAGATGAAGGGCTTTCCAGGTGATCTGAGGCCTTCAGAGAAAAACCTGGGATGTTCATATGCTATCTCTGTGTTACAGTTTCTGAAACAAAAAAAGCCTTCCAAAGGCACTGCAGGAGGGAACCTTCTGAATTACCTGTGCTAAAGCTTGAACAGAAGTGACAACCCAGAGAATTCAGGTTCAGAGTTCATGTAGTGGCATGTAAAGGTAACTCACAGCCTTGGCATCCCACTGTCCCATCAGATTATCTGCCTGTGAATTTGCCTTTACAGGAGCTGCACAGTAGACTTGACTTCTCATTGCTTTCAAACAGTGCCACTTCCTGGTTTAACCAAACCACTGCACTTCTTCAATCACCAATTTGTAAGAAAAGCTGGGATATGGACTACACATGTTGTCCTAGAAAGGAAATCAGTCCAGGAACCCAGCTTGGACTACTGTGTAATGGGCTAAAGTCCTAGATCTGAAAGTGAGGGTGCTTGAACCAGGAGAAAGTCTGATCTTTTCCTTTCAAAGTTTGTTCATATACTGAGGAAAGTTGCAATAACTGTTTTGGGAGCACCCCAACCAGTCCCAAATCCTCCATTTAACCTTCATGACTGAATCTGCTTAGCAGCCACCAAGCCACAGCATGCTTCAAATGTCCCTAGCTAGCTCCCCGGGACATACGGGTGTATCTACACTCATTACAAAGCTGATGTATTACTAGATTAGCCTCCTGAATTATACAGCCTTCTACTGCCTTCTCATCACTTCAAATATCCCTCCAGAAAGTTAAATAACATTCACAACTATTAAATACCTAGGAATTGCTGCTGGCTTCCCATAGCTGAGTGCATTGCAGACATGTAAATTTAATGTTTCCTAGGGACAACAGTTAATTTACTTCAGATGTTAGCTATGAAATCTCAGAGAATCCTGCAGTCCTCCAATGTCTCTCTAAGGCAGGCAATGGTCAGCTGCAGGCTTAAAAAAGAAATACTTGAATGTGAAGGGACACTGTGAACATTTAACCACTTGCATGCATTGCTTCTTAGGGTACTACAAATATTTGGAGAACATTGTCTTTCTCCAAATACAAGATAAATGGTGGTAATGAAACAGCAGTGGGTGGGTATTAAAAACACCTCCCTGCAGAGATATTTAGAAGCTGTTTATGTGACCTTTACATAGCTTTCTCTAGTACTGTTTGTAACCAGCCCAGCTATCTGAGCTGCCCTTGAAATATTTCACTATATCAGCATGTAGCATTCTGCATACACTGCTGGTTTGCTCAGGCATAAAGCAGTTAAAATAAATCCTCCTGCAAAGAGTGAATATTTTTTAGCTTCAGGTTATGTTCCAGAAAGCCCATGAAAGACTGGAAGGAGCTTCAAAATGATCCAGAGCTCCCAGCCTGACCTGACTTAGGCCCCCAGCCAGTTTCCAGTGCGGAGCTGGAAAAGCTCAGCTTCACTTAAGTGCTTCAAAAACTTACTGCCAGGCAGCAGATCGTGCGATCTCTGCTTGTTCTGTCCTCAGCCCCATTCATTCTGTCCAGTGAGTCAAGCCCACTGAAGTACCTTCATGCCCACAGGCTGCACAAAAAGAGCATTGCTGGACCAGAAGAGTTCCACAAAATGGTAAGAATAATGCAAGGCTGACCAGGCTGAAGGGAAGATATCAGACATCACGTTAAGGTGAGCTCAGCTTTTGCTGCACTTCACGAACTAGGACGTGTTCCACTGAACCCACAATTAGCTGAAGAAAATTGGCTTTTGAAGGTATTAGTAGGGACAGCCCCAGAATGGAAGCCAGGAGGAGGTATAGCATAAAACCAGCTATTAGTTGGAGTGCTCTATAAATGACAATCCTCCCTCCTGCTACAGGACACAAACAGTCCACCCCTGACTGTGACCCCACTTCCAGGCTGTCTAAAAAGCCTGTCACTTTGAAAAGCCATCAGGTAGCTGCCACACTGCGGTTAGTGCACTCAAAGCCCGTAGGCAGCTCAGCATGTACTTACTTTGCCAGATACAATCCATTATTCTTGCCTTAAAGAAATAGATTCCATCCCCAGCAAAGCTGAACACACAAGCAGAGGAATCTGTGAAAAGCACTTCTCAAACCTCAGGATGATCACCTATAGAGGCTTTCCAGAAAGAACTGCTCTTCCTGCAGAGGTGAGAACCACTGCCTCATTACAGAGAATTAGGCCAGAATGAGGCATGATGCTGGAGCACCTGTATCACCCTACTTCTCCACACACCCTCCTGGTAAGGGACTTGCCACCACCCCAGGAACATTCAAGTTCTTTTCTTTTTCCCAAGAGTTAAATGCACAGCCTTTTGTTTCTACTTTAAGGAACATTTCTCCCACTGGAGACCTGCAAGCTATGAGGCCCAGAAGCCCTGACTTTGTATAATTATAAGTGAGGAGGAAGCTGTCAGAAAGTTACATGAATCTCAGACAGCATCATTAGGGTTTAGTGATACAAACAGATACACAAAGTGATTTGATAGAAAAGCCATGTGAATCAAAGACAAACAGAAGTCCAGGCAGCCCACCCAAACCCTCAGCTCTGCTTCAGATAATCAGCTCCACCTTGAGTCACTCAGCTCTGACTATGCCAGTCATGGACAAGTTTGGGATCTCTCCACTGGATTGTATGATTTAGCCATAGCAAAGGCACCTCTGGCAGCAAGCCAACATGCTTCAGTTCATCTCGATTGGCATATAATCTTTGTTTTTACCTCCTCAGGAATCTGTATATTAAATTTATTTCCAACTATGACAGACTAGTAAGTAATAAAGATTCTTCCCCCAAACAAGTGTTTGTTGCAGTTAAGTTTTCCAAATAGCTGTGTAACAAGGCAAACAATGCTAATTTTCCCAAAGACGTTGAAAAAATTTTTTCTCTTTTTTTTTTTTCCCCTCCTGGCAAGAGAGTCATGGGATGAATCAGAAAGCTCTTACAGTGTGCCCCCATCAATGTTTCCCTCAGTCTCAGTGATGGGACATGTTCTTGCAGCTGAAGTCTACTAGGAAAACAAACCCATGCAGTTAATACCACTGTCACTGCCAGCACTGTGAACACCAGTACTAGTGCCACCTGCATCCCTACGGGTCTTAGGTATCACTGTCAGCAAAGATGAAACGCTGATGCCCAGAGCTAGAAGAATATAGGTAACATTTTACTGGCAGGAGCTGGGGGCAGGGTGAGCAACGAATGTAAATGTTTTATGATCTGGATGAAAACCTGATAGGGAAGCCAGTCTGCAAAACATTCTCTTCCAGTATGGGTGTCTTGAGGCGAGCTTCGCTTTACGCATCATGGGAATACCTCTTTAGCAGAGGTGTAAGTGAACAAACAGCCAGGAAGAACAGCATGTAGGCTTTTAGTCATGAGGGTTTAACACAGCCCCAGTGAACTGGGACAGATATTAAGGCAGAAGCAACAATAAAGGTTGTAAAAAATACCAAGAAATTTCACATGTATGTAACTCTGGATTAAACCTGCTAAAATACAGCTCAAATCCAGGCACCTCAGCCAAAGCGCTGCTGTCTTTTCATGTGGTGCAGCACAGTAAAAGGATATTTTCCTCCAACCTACTGTGTTGGTTTTTTCTCTGTTAATGTACTATCATATTGGAAATTGTTCAATAAAGTATTGCTCTCGAGAAACCTGTGAACTCTAAATCCAAGAATCCTAGGTATTGACCTCCCATATTCCCTTGCTAAACTACAGCTGTTTTCTCAAGTCCTTTACATATTACTTTGAATGCAATACCATACAAAAAAAACCTTCATCCAGAAACATGTGAAAGTATTGCTCTAGACAGTTAGCCTGGGTACCTGTTCTAAGAACAAAACCTCACGTCCCTCACAAGACACCTTTTCACCTAACGGTGCAGCAGTATTACCCACGCCAATCTGCAGTGCCTGCCTGGGACCCCTTCTCCTTACCCAGCTGTACCAGCACCATCCTGCTACGCTGGACCTCGGAGCTTTGTCCCAGTGTGCATGACCCGTGTAAAAGAGCATGACAGGACCCATCTTCCAGTGCGTGCGCATCTGATTAAAACACATATGAGATGCCACGCCAAGGACAGTTTCTTTGCATGGTGAAACAACAAGGTCTCTGAAAACTGCCCTGGCTGAGTCAGGGGACAGCACAGAAATTGGCAGTAGGCCGGGCAAAGCACCACTGTATGGCAGATGTCATGGACCTCTTAAACCTTTGAATGAAATACAGTTTTTGAAGTCTGTCCATACTTTCTGAAATTCTCATTAAGACCTGAAGCAAAACGAAATTCCATAATTGATAAGCGCAGACCTCTCCACATCCAGCACAGGCAGAGGGCCAAGCATGGGAGAAAAGACCCCAGGGTGAGGGGTGAGGACAGGAGGCGCGTGCTTTCTGATAACAGGTAATCTCCAAAAATGTATTTGGGCATACAGAACCAATGGTCCTTTAGCTCACAAAGAGTTTCAATTTAGTTTACACAGGAACCAGAAAAGCCATTAGTACCCTAAACTTGAATGGCACAGAAGTGCACCACAGAACAAAGTGCCAGGCAGACTGAGAAACAACAACCCTCATCCCCACATCAGCCAGTTTACATCGGCTGTGAACTCCTTTGAGCAGTTGTGTTCCAGTTCCCGACGTACCGTACACAACCTTGTGATTATCAAGCATTATTCACAGCTTTTTCTTCAAGGCTTTTCTTGCACGAAGGATTGTTCACATGACTGCAAATAGATTTCTTTAAAGTGCTCCAGGACCTCACATGCAGGCAAGTGCACTGCCAAAATATTTCATGGGAAGTATTTAACATAGGCGTGTCCAGGAAAGTTTTAAAAGTAATTTGCTTCCCTTCCCCTACAAAGTAGGAGCATTAAACTGAGTTTATTCAAAATTGTAAAAACAGTACAAAAGCTGAGGGAACTTGGTGTTTCTTGAGCTATAAGACAAAAGACACATCCCCATAGGGCCAGCAGCATGTTTGTGATGCAGCACCTGCCTGGCCAGCCCTCACTTCTCTGCGTATTTTATATTCTTCAGGGTCACAGGTGCAAAACAAGACCATAGCTTATTCCAAACAGCATCAGGAAGAACAGGTGGTAGTGTGTTCCCAGCACCCTGACAAATGCCAACAGTAAGGTAATTGGGCCAACTGATGTAGGAAATGGGCTCCATCCCTGGCTCTGGCACTCCCTTTCTGTGGTTACCTAGTTGATTCTCCCCAGATAAAGTTTTGCCAGCAAATGCTTTGTTCACAAAACACAGAACACAAAAGCTGTGACAGGTGGTTAATCCCATGCTGGCAGCTGGCACCTCTGCATAATAACCACGACGTCTGACTGCCACGTATGCAGCTGAGCTGAAAACATGCTTCATCATCAGCCATGGAAGGATGACTTGAAGCAGTGAGTATCCTGTTCAGCCTTTCCAACATGAGAAGTTGGCAAGGCCTGCAACCAGCTCTCCTCTACTACCTCTCCTGCTATTGTGCACACCCACAGCAGCAAAAATGAATCACTTTTGCATCAGGAGGATTTTTTTTTCTTATCTCTATTTAATGCTGAACAGAGGCAGGATATTTCTTTGCATTTCACGTCCAGTCCTAGGGATGATTGAAGGCAAAGGAACTCACTAGCAGCCATGTTATTTGCATTACTGCTATCCCTGAGCCAATTTATTTTTAGAGCAGCAGGGGCAAAGAAGTAGGAATGCAGTTTGTTTTGTACTGTAGTTAAACATTATAATCCAGCATTTAACACCATTACTTGAGCATTTCAGTCATATCACAGCTGTTCCAGGAAGCCTTAAGCAAGGTGATACTCTCTAGGCTAGGCCTGGAGGGACAAAAGAGCAGTCTGAGAGGCCAGGAGATCCCATGGAACTTTGCTGTGCCTGCACATCACTTGTGAGACCTACTGTTACAGCCTGTCTCAGGCTCCACCAGCATTCTGTGGTGTCAGGAAGATGTCTCTCCTGTCAGAGGCCCATGTTCGCAAGCCCAGAGTACATGGGGCACAATAGCAGGCAAATTAAGGAGTCCTGAGGAGACCTGTCCGGCCCCTACCAGGGCTGTCCCAGGAGAACCATCAGGCCAATGTCCAGGTGTGGCACCCACCGTTTCATTGGATCAGCTCTCCAGTTCAGGTGCCTGAAGGGTTTTGCTGCCTAGACCTATGAGACATATTATGGGTTGCAAGGGAAGAGCAGCTCTGGATTGCACAGGACTTCTGACGGGATGTTTAGGCAGGAAAAGGGAGAGGCTTACATGATTTGGGGAGCAAAAACATGGGAAAAAACAGAGGGGCAAGGGGATTAAAAGGGCCAGTTTTGTGTAAATAGTTGGCTGGTCAGCACCCATGTCTAACCATGGCCTGCACCTATCTTATGTCCATAGTCAATTCCTTTCTAACTCCTCCATGGATGAGGTTCGCTGTTCTGTGTGCAGGTGTGTTGGGGAGGGGATGGCAAGTGCTAGCATCTGCAGTCAGACCAGGGGTCAGAGGGCTGGGGTGCCAGCAGCTGCAGCAAGTGTGGTTGCATGAGTGAGTGTGTGAGCACCAGCAAGGGTCAGTCCAGATGAGACAGTGAAGTGGCCTGGGAATGAGGGGCTGAGCGGGTCTGCAAAGGACAGTTCCAGGTGTGGGACTGCCTGTGTGTCTCTAGCACTGAGAGCACAGGGGGGTTATCTATGGCACCAGGAGAGTCCTGATCAGCTGTGTGCATGATGGTCTGTACTAGGAAGCAGAGTAGAGCTGTGACCTAAAAGGCATATATGTCCCAGTGACAGCAAGTGGGGAGACTGGGATCCAGGGACCAGCTACTGGCAGGCTAGGACACTGAGTCCAGCTACTGGAGGGTCCCAATTTTTCCAGTGGATGACTACATGTGAAGGTTAGAAGCCCCAGGACACGCAGACACAAGCATATACAGTCTGCAAATTTTGTTACCGATGCCAGTTTTGAGCTTTTGTTTCGTCTTTGACTTCTACCTAGAAGGTAAAAGAAGCAGCCTGTGTTGCTCTTCCCCAGATCCCTGAAGATCTATACCATCAATCTCCTATTGGATTAACAAAATAAACTAGAAGTCCATTATTTCATCCACTTTCTGCTCTGTCAAGCATATACATCTCACTTGGTGTTGCCAGAGCAAAATCTCTCCCACTTGGAACCAAGCTCTGGGAATTGAGCACAGCTTTGTACAGTGGCCTTCACTGATCAGTTTAGGGGCAGATTAAGAAAGAGGATAAACAGTGACTAACCACAACGGTAGAATTGCATGAGGAAGTTAAAGAATGGCACCTTTTCTTTTTTTAGAGAGCTTTTCTCCAGTAGTGACAGATAGAGGAAGCTGATAGTATTGAAAAAGCTTGCCTGAGCCTGAAATCTGGCTGTGCTACATCGAAGCAACACTGAAAATAAACACCTCTTGTGAAGACAGTGCTCTTCAGCATCTGGTTCTATTGCTACATGGCATGGGTATCTTTAGCTGTCCTATAGCAAATGGATCACCAGCTGACAAGGAACACAGTTTTGGAATAGAAATCTTTTGCACGGTATGACTGAAAACAGATGCAAGAGCCTCAAGGAAAGCCAATAGCTTGCATAGCTCAGCCTTCATGACTGTTAAGCAAGCAGCAGGACTTATGTATGGTGGAGGGCAAAACCAGCAGGCTTCCTGAATTACAATTCCTATGGTTAAAAAGGTGTATTAACATACAACCCAGCGTACATGTGACAAAATTAACTATCGCTAGTGTGCATCAGATTAGCTGCAGCCATCGCCTACCCCATCCACTTCTCTGCAGATGTCTAGACACTGTAGTTCAGGGAATTTCTAACTGCTTTTGCGCTGCAGTTCCGAGTATGGATCCACCATGTCTTGGCCCAAAGGATTGCTCTGAGTGGTGTTTTTTTTTTGTCAGATGAGCAATCCAACACTGTCCTGTTAGCATTAATAATCCCTGAATGAAATAGGCAAAGAAACTTGGAAAGGAGCTGCCATTGTGTGATACAAGATTCCCTAAAGTGAAACAAGAGGTAAGTAAAAGCCAACCAAAGTGTTATTTGATAGACAGAGAAAAATTGCAGCTAAGGCAGGAAAATCCAGTTCTAAAATAAGCAGAGTCATTTCAGACCAAGACAACATAACAAAAGGTGCTGAACATGATATAAACCTATGAGCAGGAGCTGAGCCTGCTTTCATGTTGAAATCTCGCAGCATAGTGCTTCCAATTTCCATAAGCCCCTGCCAGCATGTGGGATATACCTGACAGTGGCTCTGGATCAGCACTAAGGTTGGAAAAGTTGCATGCACCTGTTACAGTTTAACCTCAGCTAGGTTAGGTACCACAGAGCCACCCACCCTCCTCCTCCCCCCTACCCTCCAGTGGAGGAGGAGAATTG
>NW_010273566.1:0-13582 GCF_000690775.1 Eurypyga helias
GCTACTAGCTCAGCCCAGCGCCACGTTCTGCAGAATACATACTTGCCTTTATTGTGATACTCTAATAATTCTGCCAATCTTTTGCTTTTTGTCTGCAGAATCAAGTTGCTATTGTAAAGACCCACTGCTTGAAACTTCCCCAAGCCCAGTTGCCAGACTCATGATGCTGCAAAAACGTCAATACATACTGCCACCAAACTGCTCAGCTCTGCATTTCAGTGTAATGACTCTGGCAGAGATGCTGTTCCAATAGTCACGCAGATCAGTTGCAAAAAAAGAGGGCAGCCTCGAATCAAGGTCTATAATTCATCTGGACTGAAGAAAAAGTTTGAGAGTAAACTCCATTTATTTTGCAGGCTTAACTTCTTAATTCGTTCTCCAGCCGGTTGTAGGGGTGTGCACAAGAGCACAGTTGTCTCTGTCTGTGTTGGTAGCATAGTTGTACTTCTGCACACCTGCACTTTTTCTTTCAGAGGAAAGAGTTGCTCACTTCACTTATGAGGCCAAGAGGAGAAAAAAAAAGCAGCACTTAAAATAGGAGCATCACAGTAAATTCTGTAAATGACTCCTTCAGCTGGACATGTGTGAGAAGTGACAGTGTGCAAAAGTCATATTTGTACTTCAAAACAGTAACAAATTCTGTAGAAACAAGAGTTGTAGACCTGTTCAACTGCACTGCACATCTATAGTCTGTCCTCATTGTTGCCTTTATAACGCAAATACTTCTTGCTTCTACTCTGTAACTCAAGAGCAGAAATCAAGAAGTCCAATGACCTTCTCCATAAACCAGCTGGGAATAGAAGTAGCAGTTTGATGTTGTAACCATGTTTTCCATTTTGTGTCTGTTGCACACCCTTACCGCATGAATCACTGCGAAATTTAGAATTCTCTAAAGTAATTACGTTATTTAGTGTATTTTGTAAAGAAGTGAAGCAGTTTGCTCTTTCAGAAGAGCTATGTCAACTGCAAAATAAATACCCATGAATCATGAATTAACTGATGTTAGTGAAATTACTCTCTTCCCTACTTCCCCTCTACTTTTTTTTTTTTTCTGACCAGACCTAAAGACAGGTCTACGCATATTCAGCAGTCAGTTTCAGGATATGGTCCACCTGCTGTGATAGAACTGCATTGATTGTTCCTCCTATGTGTAAATGAAAATGAATATAAACAATAAAACGCTTTACTGTGTTCTCAAGAGTGGTAGCAGTTGTGTGACTGAGAGGAGTATTTATTGGTTTACCTGGTTTCTCAGTATCGACTTTCTAGGTAATGCTGATTTGATGAGTCACTCAAGACAGCAATTGATGAAGGCTGAAATTGCAAGCTTCGATCAGTGGTCAGATTTTTAACGATCAGTTTTGCTTTCATCCTAACCAGTACTATTAGGTATAAATCTTAATATTTTCATGTAATCCCAGATTAAAATTTTAAATTACTTTTTAAAAAATGTTTTCTAACTCCCTTAAAAGCGAAGAAAACTTATTTTAGCACTTGGTGGATACTGTAATCAATGTTCTTCTAAAACTGTATGTATTCTAGATGGGGGCTGTTCTAAAGACTGGAAGAATCTCACATAATTTATCTACCTGTTATTCCTCAGAGTCATTCAAGTAATAAGGATTTATTTACCTAATTGAATAGTAAATAAAGAACCTGACCCTCTGTGCCTCTGAAAGTCTCACTAACTGTAAAGAGGAAGATGCAGTCATGGGCAGTAATAAAGTCAGCGAGAGACAAATTAAATTAGTGGAAAATAAACATTTTCCAGTAATTTAAAGAAATCCAGAAAACTTACCTCAAAATTTCATACCTCTCAAAAAGATAACCACTATACTATGCTTCTAGAAACTACCCTCTTCGATTATTAAAGACAAATGTGATTAGAGCAATTTTCTAAAACACTATCTTATTTGTTTGAGGTGCTTATATTCTATTTATTTATTATGCATGCATGCATGCTTACATGGGGTGCCAAGAGCAAGGAAGATATCAAACAATGCTTAACCTATTGTCATTTGTCACTTTCCAATTTTGTAGAATGAATTTTGTTTACCTCAAATTCTCAGTGAAATCCCTAGACTTCTTGCATGTCCAAAAGACGAAAGGTAAGGTTGTGAAAAGAATATTTTCACCATTTCTGCAGCGAGTTGAGTCTTCTGTCAGTTATACAAAGTTACGTGACTCGAAGAGCACAAGGTTCAGGAGTTGGACTTTCCTGGTCCTCACACTGCTGGAGTATACCTTCATCTTCAGCAACTGGCAGCAAATACTCCTGTCTCCCTGTTGTGATGTGAGGATTTTGCTGAGAGTCTAATTCGTCAAGAAATTATCCTTCCAACTTTATACTGAGTCTCTGAGCTTCCTGCCCAAATAGACATTCCGGATAACCACGCTTGCTGTTGGGAAGACGGTTGGTGTGAAAGCTGCGCTGAGTGGCATGGGGCTGGAGGAGAGGAAGCTAAGGGGAGCCCTGCTGAGATACCTGCTAGTTGAAGGCCTTACGCGAGCTGAGCAGCCTCGTCTAGTTCAGAAAACCACTCCCGCAGGGAGATAGGTACAGTAAGGACATGCATCTGTGTGCAGTGTAAGAGTAGAAATGTAGGGCAAACATCACTCAGTGCCAGAAAATATAAATATGTAAAGCACGTTCCATGATTTGCATAATGTATTTTAGGACAGGAAGGGTGGACCATGTGAGCGCCACTTCTTTGTGACTGGCAGAGTGTGTCCTGGTTGAACTTTGGTTTTAGAAGATATTAGGGTTCAGGGATGTGGCAGTCAAGTTTTTGCTTTTGACTCTCTGGAGAGTTCTGAGCATGTTTTCCTCCTGCCTCTCCACTCCCTTACTGTGCCTGGTCACTTGTGTTCTGCCTCTACAAGGATGGAGCATATGAAATATTCAGTAGAAGAGGCTGTCCTTTCCGTCCACCCTGTGCCTGTACTGCTGTGAAAGGGGCTCAGGGGACCCTGCCTCTTGGTGTTATTTTGCCACGAGAGCCTCTTCATGACCCTGCAGGTAAACTCCAAAGGTGCTTAAGCCCACGCTGTTTAAGTCTTTCATTACAGAAGCAGCATGCCTTCCTCTTATCTGTTAGTTGCATCAGATTCAAACATTGTCAAATGATGTTCTTGAGACCACTCACTGGTGGGTACTGAGGTTTGAAGTTGATCACACAGTCACAAACCCCATGCTTCCCACATTTTCATGGTAAGGGATATGCGCACGATAGTGTTGCTGATAGGAGGTGCTCGGAGACAAACGACTGTACAAGAGTAGCTGCTGTTGCTGGAGCCGCTGTTTGCAGCCCCATAGTTGTGCTATTTTCCTAGTATTTCTCATTTATTTCTTAAGAGGTGTTTCTCCTCCCTTTAATAAAACACAGTCACAGGATACAGAAATTGTGAGTGGAGACCCCTTGCAATGAACATTCACACAACAGCCTACAAAGTTCTACCTCTTCTGCATGCATAAGAAGACCAATGTGCCAAGGCCCCATGGGACATAAGGGATTTCAACTAATTCTCTGGACATTTATACCATATTCACTGCCACAGTGTTTGAGGAAGCTGGCCTGACCTTCAGCCTCCAGCAAGGACATGTAGAGTAGGGATGACTCTTAATACTCCATTTGGAGCAGCTGATTTTCACTTTTCATCTGCCCCTGCCTGCAAAAAACCCAATCTGCCTTCTATTAGCAGAGCACTGCCATGGCTTTCTGATTCACAGTTGTTGTTCCCATGCTCTTTTTGTCAGAAAGGAGTGGATATTGTCAGAAGTAAGAACTTTTACCTGAAAATCCAGATCGGTCTAAAGCTATATTTTCAGGGAATAAAGTGAAAAATGAAACAAATAATGTTAATATTGGAGAATAAGCATTGTGTTTTGCAGCAGAAAATAAGGCTGAGGGCAATTCTGTATTTAAATGGTGAAATTCTATACAAACTGAAATGTAGCAAAGATTGAAGGACAGGTTTCTCCACCAAAGAGAGCCTGTACCAAAGAAAGAAGGCAAGGACATCCAAAGCCTCCAAGCCTTGACCTGGGTGTAAGGAAAAAAATCCCAGGGTTACTATTCCTGGGTCTTAGCACCCCAGCAGACAAGTGAGCAAACAGTTTCAGAGAGAAGAACATACCCAGAGACATGTAGGAAAATTACAGCTGTGCATTTGTTCAATAAAGTAGATGCTGGCTTCTTTCTGTGTGTTGAGAACATTTGTGTCTTTAGGGTAACAATATCTGAATATATCCCTAAAAACCTGTCTACATCAGGACAGAAAGTTTTGTGGTTCATATTAAGAGTTTTTTTACATATTCCAACAATTAGTACCTAAACTAAAACACAGACGCAGTTCAAGTGACCTCCCCTACAGCAGTAGTCTGGCTGGTAATAATAATGAGCATGAAACATTTAAGCTTAGAATGATTATACAGAAAAGCAAGCAAAAAATGAAGCTTTTTAATCAATCACATATTAAGCTTGAAAGATGTAATATAACAGGCAACTCAATAGGTGAGGTGAAGAGGAGATCCACAGGATATCAACTTCACAATATAGAGATCAAAATCTCTTACTGAGTCATTTTCAGGAGCCGGAGAAAGAAAATTTTTGCTGTTCTTCTCAGAGATCAAACTCCTTGCAGTCATCCTTATAAAGGCACAAGACTTTTTTATTGTCTTTATACAAATAATACTTTGAAGTCTACAAAACAGACAGAGTTCATGTCTGCAGGGCTTTCACTGAGTAATCATATGTTCTGTCTTTTAGGCTGAATGGTGATAGAAAAATAGGAAAGATGGGAACAGGGAATGATTATGTAAAATAACCCCTTTTCAGCATTTCTTTCCTTATATGGAATGGAGGCAATAACTAGAATAAGAGGAAAACCAAGATCTGGAATATTTTGTCATTAATGAGGTTACATTAGAGTTGAGGAGCATGTTTAGGGTAGAATGGGCCAAAAATAATAAAAAGATTTCCAGAATTAAGACAAGTGGAAATCAAATTAGATGTCTCTTCCATCCACGTACCTCAGGGGTCCTACTATTCTAATATTAGTTCCATAATATAATTTCTAAAAATCTTGATATTCCCAGATATGTTCAAATTAACAATTATTAATACATTCATACTTGATTTTATATTAAGGCACATACTTCCTAAGCTCATTCACTCTTTTTCCTGTAAATTTCAAATTTCAATTGCTTTGTGCCATTTTCTACCTGTATGCTGTTTTTAGGATATGAATCTCATTTGGACCGAGCCCTCTAAAATCCAGTCCCTGAAATGATGTGAAACATTATTTTCCAAATCAATATTAGGATCAGAATCTTTAAGAAAATTAGTGCAAAAGCAGGCGGCTTCCTATTTCCTCTGTACAGAAGAAGGCTGTCCGTCCCTGAAGTTGGTTCCTAGACAAATCTGCTGTATAATTGAAGGGACACAGATATGACATAAGCTGGACCATTATCCAGTGCATACATATAAAATAGCCAGGTGTTTGGGCAGCAGAAGGAAAGCATCGATTGAGTCTCTCTGACCCACAAGGGACATCCCCAGAAATCTGCATTTAGCTGAATCCACAAAGATTCAAAGGAACCATCAGGGAGCGAAGGGCAGGGACAGCTTTAGGAGTAATTAATAGATAAAAGATGGTGAAAGAACCCGAGTACACATGGGCTATCTCTCCCCTGGGGCTGAGTGACCCTGGCTCAGGACAGCCCGACACACTGTGCAACCACTTGGCCATGAATCTGGCTACTGGGAGGACTGTGCTAAGGGAGCCAAATCCAGTAGGCTGGTAAAGGTGAGACTGCACAGCTCCATGCCCCAGGTCCAATCAGTAGTGAGGCTGAGCATGTACACACGTACATATGGACAATACATATATACTCATTGCCAGCCTCACAGATCATCACAGGCAGGCACACTCGGTGCTCACTCCAACACAAACAGCACCAATGGCCTCATAGGCTCACCTCTCTGGCTAATCAGGATGGAGGTGCACTAGTAAGAATATATATATATATATATGCATGTAAAAGGTGGAACCTTCCAGCAGCTGGGCTCAGACACTGGACCCCAGTCTCCATGGTTGTTTGCACCTGGACATGTGAGTCCCCAGTGCTGTAGTAATGAGCCCCCAGTGCTGCTCCTACCCACAGTCCCACAGCAGTTACTGTCTCTTAAGACCTCCAGGCACACACATGCACACAACATAGAGACCCACACCCAGGAGAAGAGTTAGAAACAGAGTTTAATAAGAAGACATGACAGACTGCAGTGCTCAGGCACAGAGTATGGCCAGGCAACCATTTATCCCTTTTATCCCTTTCTCACTCCATCATGTTGTGTTTTCCTATACTTGTTCCTCCCCAAACAACTTTGAACCCTCCCTTTCCCCATGTTTGGTTCCTCCACTGTAAGTCTTGTTATCCCCAAATACGCTTCCCTTGCCTCTCTCAGTGCATCCCATACCCCCAGGCAGTGACCCCCTCAGCCAGGAGGTAATCCTGTTGACTCAGCACAATGGGTTTCAAGCCTGGACACGGGCTGTAACTCCCCTGGGACAGCTATGGGAAGGGCCCAGACAGGTTGTACCTTCCTTTGAGTCCCTGATTTGTGTCCCCTAGAACCACCTGCTATTTTGCCCCTGTGCTCCTCTGGACTTGTGGAGATAGGCCTTTGATGGCCCTTTCATGATGGGCTTGGGAGGAGCTCGGGGAGGGTATTATTCTGCCACTGTCTCTCTGTGCTCCTTTGTTGTGCAGATGAGCTTTTTAACATGTAACCTAACATTTTCTCTCTTTCAGGAAAAATGAAAAGGGAAATAGCTGGCAGCCACTGTTCCAGATGTCAGAAGACTAAGTGTCTAATATAGGTTGAACTAATTAGAATGTCAGAAACTACCTACCAAGATATAGCAAGAGCAAAAAAAAAAAAATCTGTTGTGAAGCCTTCATACTGACTGAATGTATAGACACCATAGGCAAAGAGAGATTATTTAGATGGCCACTGAGGATTCTTCAGCAGCTCACAAATGAGTATTTCAGAGCTATTCTCTGTTTTGGGACCTTGGAGAATAACAGTCTTCGTGTGTCAGGTCAGAGCTAGATCTTGCATATCCCAGGTTAAGATCTTAGACATCAGATAGCTAAATCTGCAGTGCCTTTGTGCAAGCTTTCTGCACTTTGATGAATTCCACAACAATGGAAAATATAATTGAAGGAGTCATCAGGATAAGTTAATTAGTCTCTTTCATTTATATACTTGGGCTTTGGCTAAAATTTTAGCAGGACCTACCCTTAGTTCCTTATGAGATTACCAGTAAGACACTGGACAAGCATTGGTGCCTGGGCAATGTACTCATACAAATATATTGCTGAGCAGTATATTTACGTAAATTAAACAAAGAGGTCAATCACTTCCTTGTTTTTAAATAAGAGTAAGAGATGATCTCTAAAGTCTGTGATTTGGAGTGTCACAGGCACCTTGGTGAAAGGCACTGTCCCCCTCTTGGACAACAGCCAAGTCCCACAGATGTGTATGAGACACAGGCTATTCAACTTTTTCACTAGAGAGCCTGAAAAATCAGTAGGCAAAGATGCGCCATGCTGAGAAGGGCAAAATAATGTAACATGGGAAAAAAATAGTCCTGCCTATGAATGCACAATGAAATCACAAGAAGACTTCTTTTAGACACACTGGGGACACTGGTCTGTGAAAACAGCTGCAGCCAGAAGAGCAGACAAGAGATGACATATAGAAAACAAGGCAGAAGACAGCATTGTTTCATCTTGTAAATTCCTGTGTCCTATATCCTGCATACTATAAGAAGGTCAAACCTGGCTCAGAAATGGTATAGTAACACTGGAAAACATTCAGGAAAACAAAGAACATCATCAGGGTGTGTCTGATGGACACAAGCAATCTTGCACTCTAGCTACCAAGATAGCTGAGAGGGTGCTTGAGGCTTCTACATTGTACCATGCAAGGCAAGGGAGGGGACAGCAGGCACATTCAAAGTACAACCATTATTATGGGAAACAACACATTTCTAAATGCAATCCTGGTCAATCTGATTCCACTGTGCCCAAAAACCCCAAGGAAGCATTTCTGACACTTTTCTTGTCTCTAGCTGTACTGAGGAATGCTCATTCCCCAGCCCAGCCTGCCCTACTTCTGCATTAGGCAGAGAGGGATTAAGACCCTTGAATATTCTGCCTGTTTCCGAGCCATGACTCCTCTATTAGGTCTCGAGTTGCAGCTAAAAACAGACACTGGATGGTACAGTAAAGACTGCACTCAAAGGAAACTTCACCCTGAGTCTTTCAGAGTGGGCATCCACTGAATGAGATTTCTGGAGCTGGTAGACTGCTTTGAAAATCTAGAGCTCAGCTTCTGATGCTCTGCGTTAAGTGCGTCTGTACATGTACAGAAGAACTGAATATTTGAAAAAATAATCACCCTACAATTTCCCAGAACTGGGTACTCCAGGGTATTATAAGGAAAGAAGGCTCACACACGCTTCTCTATTCTTCCTCATCTATACACAATTAGAGGGCATTAGCTTTCATTTATGAAGGAAGGATTTTCTCTCTTCTGTCTTTAATTAAATCACAGACTTTCTCTCTAGTTCATAAATTGGCACTGCTCTAACTCAGCTGCCACAGAAAATAGTTAGATCTCAACACCCTGTAGGATACTCTTGCCCAACTAGTCTTTTAAACTGCAGTATTTATTTCAATTAAATAAGAGTTAGTAGTACTGGGAGTTTTACATTTTTCTATAGGAACAGTGAATTGATTTCTGCCTGAATGACAGGTTTCAGTCACACTCCAGTTACAGTACACAAAATGTTCTGAGAGTTTTGTCAGCAGATATAATTGAGTTCCTTTAATCAGGCTTAGGGTAGCATCCTAAAGGGATTCCACCAAGCTTTTTCCAAGCTGCCTGGTTACCAGTTCATTTAATAGAAGGAGATTCTTCACATTCTTTCAACTTCCTTTACATATGGGATTTTTGTCTGAGTAATGTATGTGTATAAAATCCTTGAATTGGCTAGAGACAATACTCCTGCTTAAAGGACAAGAATTCAGACCCATCATTAAAAAGACAGAAAGAACGATGCAACGGTTCCCATTGCATTTGATGAAGCAGTTGTTCCTAAGCAGGAAAACAGTACTGGGGTTTCTATAGCTGCAGATTAGTTTTACAAGAAAAAAAGTTGAGATTTTTAATGCTTTTGAAGTAATTCTAAATATTCTCTTCAATTGTTTGAAAAGTTGAATTTTTGAACCCACCTTTTTCAGACCCAAGCTTCATGTCCTTCCTTTTCCAAATGTCTCATGTATTCTTATAAGAAATAGACTTACAAAACCGAAAATATTGAGGAAGGAATATAAAAAAGGAGCATCAATACTGGCAAGGAAAATGATACATTCTTTAAAACATTACCTGAATGTGACAGTATCTCTTTATCTGAGGGACCTGCATTTATCAACAGGAGCACTTCTAAGTCTGAAGGAAAATTTTCAGGGCTAGAAAACTCATTTAGTTCAAGAGTTCATATTCTGTGATCCGCTAGATTAGTAAAGTAGTAGAGTTTTTCTGTACAGTTGCTCAGTACAGGTTGGTAAGTATTGATTTCCTTTAATATCTGAGATTACTGCAATTTTACTTTCATGTAATGTATAAAAGGCTGCTGGAGGCAGTGGAGACAATACCACTCCCTTTGAAGGAGCATGTGTTCCATCAGTGACCAAGCACCACTATTTTTCCAAGAAGCATCACTATTTTGCTAAGAAGACCAATGACATTCTGGTTTGCATCAGGAACAGTGTGGCCAGCAGGACTAGGGCAGTGATTGTGCCCCTGTACTCAGCACTGGTGAGGTTGCACCTCGAACCCTGTGTTCAGTTCTGGGCCCCTGACTGCAAGAAAGACATTGATGTGCTCCATAGAAGGGCAGCAGAGCTGGGGAAGAGTGTGGAGAGCAAGTCCCAAGGGAACTGGGGTTGTTTAGGCTGGAAAAGGTGAGTCTGAGGGGAGACCTTATCTCTCTCTACAACTACCTGAAAGGAGGTTTCAGAGAGGTGGGTGTTGGTCTCTTCTCCCAGGGGATAGGGCAAGAGGAAATGGACTCAAGTTGCACCAGGGAAGCTTTAGATTAGATATTAGAGAAAGTTTCTTCACTGAAAGGGTCATCAGACATTGGAAGAGGCTGACCAGGGAAGTGGTGGACTCACCATCCCTGGAGGTGTTTGAGAGACATATGGACAAGGTGTTGAAGGACATGGTTTTGTGGGTGTATTAGCAGTGTTAGGTTAATAGTTGGACTTATTGTTCTTAAAGGTCCTTTCCAACCTAAAAGATTCTGAAAGATTCTATGAATCTATTTGGTAATGGTTTTAGACCCCTAACTGTCAGTAGATTAATATTAAGCTGTAAATCATCAGCTTCAGCTCTTTGGCCAGAAAGCTGTAGACTTGCAGGATTGAAATCCATGTCAATAAGCTGTGCTAGGGCTATAGGTTACATACCATGGAGGGGGATGATGTGACTGCTTGGCCAGCCAGCTCACTTTGCTAGGCAACACTGCTGGAGTTCAGGATCTGGCCCATAGACCCAGGCATTCCCACACAAGTCTGAGAAGGTCCTATGAAACATTGGCAGTAGCCTATGAAATGGGCTACCATGGCAGGGGGCAAGAGAGAAGCCCCCTCTGCCCCACTCCTGCCCCTTGGAATGGTAGCCCATCTCAGGTCAGCAGGCAACCCTGATGTGGCTCCCACTGTTTCTGGGGAAGAGGTATGACCAGCTCCTGTTTCCCATGAGAGAGACACAGGGATTTGGGAAAGGACTTGGCAAGCAGCCCAGGAATAAAGAAAGTAAAGAAAAAGGCTTTTTCCTTCATTTAGTCAGCATCTGGCAGAGGAAGGGCAGGGTGCCTGCCTGAAAGATGGCTTGAGTTTAGTACCAGCCATGTGCTTGAGTGTCTGGACGCTTATTTCATAATGTTTTGATCAAAAGAAACAATGGATAGATAAATATATTTTTTCTCGTCTGACCTCTGTGAGCAGCTTAACAGCTTGTTTTCCCATCCTCACTGCATATAAGATGTTTCATGAATATCATTTTTCCTTGAAATGCTGAAATTCAGTGTAAGGCAATCTCTCAACATAACTGCTGAGACCTTCTGCCCCAGGGAAAGTAGGTTTTGTTCTGCTCCCCCCATGCTTTACTACTCTTTATCTTCACAAGGTGACCCGAGGTTTCACTAGCCCCAGTGGTCATCCAAGCTGTATTTCACAGTGCTCCTCCTCTGCACCAAGTTCACGTCACCCACCAGCACTTGTCTCACGGGCACTGCCCCATGCCTTGGATATCCTGGGGCCCTGTAGCAGTGTGCTGCCCAAAAGGGACTATCAAGTGGATGTGGGAGCAGAAGAAAGATTGGGTTGGTTTTGACCTTTTAAGTGCCCCATACTAACTCTATGCCTTAGATCCCTTCTGTTAAGGAAAACAAACATAGTATCATAGAATAGTTTGGGTTGGAAGGGGCCTTAAAGACCATCTAGTTCCAACCCCCCTGCCATGGGCAGGGACACCTTCCACTAGACCAGGTTGCTCAAAGCCTCATCCAGCCTGGCCTTGAACACTTCCAGGGATGGGGCATCCACAGCTTCTCTGGGCAACCTGTTCCAGTGCCTCACCACCCTCTCTGGGAAGAATTTCTTCCTGATGTCCAATCTAAATCCATCCTCTTTCATTCAAAACCCATTATCCCTTGTCCTGTCACTACAGGCCCTTGTAAAAAGTCCCCCCCAGCTTCCTTGTAGCCCCTTCAGGTACTGGAAGGGGCAATAAGGTCTCCCCGGAGCCTTCTCTTCTCCAGGCTGACCAAGCCCAACTCTCTCAGCCTGTCCCCATAGCAGAGGTGCTCCAGCCCTCTGAGCATCTTCGTGGCCTTCTCTGGACTTGCTCCAACTAGTCTATATCCTTCTGTATCCACAGCTGGATACAGCACTCCAGGTGGGGTCTCACAAGAGCAGAGTAGAGGGGGAGAATCCCCTCCCTCAACCTGCTGGCCACACTTCTCTGGATACAGCCCAGGATACGGTTGGCTTTCTGGGCTGCCAGCGCAATGTTACAAGTCATCTTCATTTTGAGAAATAGGCGTTATAATCACCCTATACTTTTCAGAAGTTGTTTGTGTTAGTTCTAGGAGAGCCAATTTCCAAGGGAGTAGGAATTCATCAGAGTACTCACATGATTTGGCCCTTAGTGTTTCAGAAACAAAAATGATGACAGTTGCAGCCTCCTACCTCATCCACAGTTTCAGAAAATGTGATATAGGATGACAGAAGGAATTTTTAATCCTTTTGGCTTTCAGATGATGTTGTTGTTTTCTGGCCTGTTGCTGGCCAGACCTAAAGTTTCAGAATCTACAATGCTCTTTAAAATTCCTGTCACATCTTTCTTCTGTGTTCCCCAAAGTGAATACTCAGCCATGAGCTGCCTTTTTCTATGTTTCAGGATACAGTGCAAAATGATGCTGAGAGCAGCTGGTGATTTACCAGTATGACAGAGAAACAATGCTGGTGATATCAGAACAAAGTGATGGAGAGTTCGGGCCTGCTTCATTACCAGCCAGAGAAGTCCACTAGTCCTCTAGCTTGCAAATCCATCGTGCTGCCATTGACCTTCAGGTGTGAGTGCCACAGGACTCCTGGCCTCTGTGCATACTCTCCTCTGCCTTGCTGTATGCTACAGAGCTTTCTTAACTATGTTTTTATCTTACCAGCTCTCAAATCATCACTAAAGTGTCCCAGGATCCTGATTTTCAGGAATGTCAAAACTGGAAGGATAAAATCTGTTGCCATTAGAGAGTTAACTTTAAACCCCTTTAAGTCAAGTTAAAATAAACAGTCAACATTAGACAACAGAGTGTAAGAAGCTTTACAAAAGTGCATGTGTGTAGAAGTGCAAGGAAATAGCTCCACGCTATTTTGATTAGCTTTAACACTCTTCCTTACCCTGCACATTTCATCCAGAAGAGTCACAACCACATCCTTGCTGAGATCTGGGGTCCACTTGCCTTTTGTCAAACTCCATAAGTGTCATGTCCCACTTTTTCTTTATGTTCCAGGCATGGGTCTGGACTTCACAGTCACGTCTAACTCTTTGAAGATAGACAAGCACTTGTCATTCCTAGCAGTTTCTTCATCTCTAACTCAGCCAGGAAAGAGTCCTGACTCTCTTGTAACTTCCTGACAAAACTGTTATCTGTTCCCACTAGCTCTGGAAATTCTACTCACCTTTGAGTGTTGAGCTGGTGTAGTTCTTATCTTGGTCTAGACACTAAGTGAAGACAATTCACTGGGATTTCTGTGCTTGACTAAACCGTTAGTGAATCATGGATCCACTGAGGTACTCCTCTTCAATAGGGTAGTCTAGAGAAGGAAGCCTTTTCATCCACTGATCCTTATTTATCATATATATACATTAACATACATTACATTAACATTACATATACATTAACCATCATAGATGGTTTGGACTTGTGCAAAGCCTTCGAC
>NW_010273567.1:0-5274 GCF_000690775.1 Eurypyga helias
TTCTTCCCCATATGCAGTACTTTACTCTTACCCTTATTGAACTGCATTTGATTTCTCCTGGCCTAGCTCTCCTGCCTGTCCAGGTCACGCTGGATGGCAGCACAGCCTTCTGGCATGGCAGCCACTCCTCCCAGTTTGGTATCATCAGCAAACTTGCTGAGAGTAAGTTCTATCCCTTCATCCAGGCCATTGATTAATATATTGAATAGACCCAGCACTGACCCCTGGAGGATGCCACTAGCCACCGGCCTCCAACTAGACTCTGCCCCATTGACCACAACTCTCTGAGCTCTTTCCTCCAGCCAGTTCCAAACCCACCTCACCATCCAATGGTCCAGTCTGCACTTCCAAATCTTGTCTATGAGGATGCCATGGGAGACCATGTCAAAAGCTTTGCTGAAGTCAAGGTAGACCACATACACTGACTTCCCCTCATCTATCCATCTAGTGATGCCATCATAAAAAGCTATCAGATTGGGCAAGCATGGCTTCCATTTGTTGAATCCGTGCTGACTACTCATGATAAGCTTCCTTTCCTCAACATGTTTTGAGATGGCACCAAGAACAAGTTGTTCCATCATCTTTCCAGGGATGGAGGTGAGGCTGATCAGCCTATAGTTATTATCAGTTTAATTTAAAAGAATTTGTAGAAATCATTATAAGGAATAATTTCCAAAAATTTGTTTAAATATGTCCAGTAAGGACAGAGCTCTTTTCTAACTACTAATGTCAGGGATAGAAATTACTCTATTCATTTTAATCAGACACATTAGTCAGATACACAACTCTGTAAAGTCATTAGAGTCTCATTAATTTTAATAAGAATTGGACAATAACTATGAACTGTCAGCATCTGTTATTTACAAGACAAAGACTTACATGTGATGTTATTTGGCATAGTTCCCCTGAAACTGTCTGGCTTATTTTCTTCAAAGTTGTCAGAGAAGCCTTCCTTGGTATATCTTTCCAAAACATAGTTCAGCTGAAAGTTGGTGTTTGTTGACATAAATCTATTACTTGTTACTCTGAAAAATTCTCCATAAATTGATAAAGATACAAAAAGTTTACCCCTTTCTTCCCTCCCTAACCTTGTCTTTTACATTTTAAGTGCCAGTCATCTTTTTCTTTACATTATCTAACTCAACATAATTAGGTTAAACTTACAGTGATTTTTGGTTTGAAGTTTCTTCTTCTGAGCTTTAGAGAATGGGAAAGGATTTTTTGCTAGCCCCTTTTTTTTTCTCCCGCCTTTCCTCCCCAGTCTATATGATTTATATAAAAGCTATACTAAACTTTATATGAATTATTATTTTGAACACTGCTGATATGGAACATTCATTCTGTTTAACAAATTTGTGGACTTTATTAGTGCAACACTGAAACTACATAGTTCATAATCTTTGCTATGTAGCTACTCGGATTTTTTTACTTAATGACAAATCATTTCTAATTGCAGAGTCAAGGTTTTCTGTGCCTCAAAGTACTTGAATAATATGAGGTTTTTATTCTGTGTTATTTTTCTGATATTAGTTTCTCATAAGTAGCTTAAGAATCTACTGAGTTTAATTAACTCTTGATATTCAGTCTCTTTGAGAAGCAAATTCCCTCAGTTTTTTTAAATATTTAAGATAACAGGCTAACAACACAAGTCAGTTATAAAATATACCAGTCATATTTATCCTTGCAGAACAATTTGAAAGGGACTTCGCTTGTGTCAAAATTATGAGAAAATAGCTAAACATTCTGCAGAACAATGATGCCTTAGAGTTGTTAGTTGCAATTCCTCTTCACTATATTTATATCATGTTTTTCAACAACTTTATGATTTTAATGCAAAAATTAATTAAACAAGTTTAATTAATTAATTAAACAATTAATTTAATTTAATTAATTAAACAATTCTATGATTCTATAAGTTCTTACATTTTTGAATGTATGGCCCACCTACTGCCTTTTTCTGACATGTGAGAGATGCATGGAAAAGCATGTGAAAGTTAGTCAAAATTAGCGGCCAAGTGCCTATAAATGGAAATTATAAACTTTATAAGAAGCTCTGCAAAGTTACAACTGCATAAACATCTTGTACATAAAGTTAGTTATGTATTAAATTTTAGCCAGAAGAAATCATGAACATCCAAGATATCAAAACCTAAAGAAATACTCTATAAAGGAAATTGCAACTATAAAAGCACTAATGGTATGGCTGGAATAAATTAATTAGAAATATTATATCCATTATTTTTCAAGATATATTATAGGCATATTAATATCTTCATTGCCTACATCCCTCCACATTTGACTCATTACAATTTAAATGTCTGAGTTAAATATTATTGTACATGAAATTTTTGCAAATATTGAGTAAAATCACAAGTATTAAGTAGTAGTATTTCAGAAATGCAGGATAAACATTGTATCCATAAGCATTGAATAGCCATATATCAAAACTACAGAATACAGATATCAAGTCTACAGAATAGACCTAATTCATCTTCTTACACTACTGAACTCCACTGTGCCTTCTTTCCTTTCAGTTCAATGGTTAATGCATGTCCCTTCTAACACAAGCATCTAAATAATGATACAGATCTATAAACAACATAGTATGGGGAAAGGTAGAGTAAACCTTAGAGATGTCCCCTACCTTATATCGATGCCTTTCTGTTAGTTAATAAACAAGAAGACATTTACTCCAAAATAGAAATTGCTAGTGTGAGCTTACTAATAATGCATATACCTGATGTATGCATATTATACATGTGTAAGTATGTGTTTGTGTATTTATTGACTCAGCTCAGAGGTCATGTCCATATCACCATATTCTTCTGATTTAATATGGATTGTCTTGTGTACTATGCTACTGTGTAATTAAAGTATGAACGTACAGAAGTAAGAAAAACTAATTTTTATCTAGAAGGACACTGAGTTGATATTTGGTAACAAAGATTCACAATCTAATATGGTTTACAGATTCACACACAGATTCACAGAGTGGTAGGGGTTGGAAAGAACCTCTAGAGATCATCTAGTCCAACGTCCATGCCAGAGCAGACTTGCTGAAGTCATGCAACCAGGCAGCTGGTTCTTTTCTTTCTTTTTTTTTTTTGTTTACCCATACAAAGTTTTCATCTATGGTTCATTACTTTTATACTCAAGAGCTATTTGAAATTAATTAATTTAAATGCCAGTTTTAAAGGCTTTGTTCTCATTGTTCTGGTTTTGAGTTTGGGTTTTTTTGTTTATTTATGGTGTTTCTCCTTTTGTTTTGGATGAGACGTGCTATCTCTTTCATCTTTCAAAAATATATCTGATTAGTGTCATATTCAGCATTTATGATGATAGATTTAAATAATACATAGGTATATTTAAATGATATGTTATAGTTTATATATTAGAACTTATCTCAATGTCTATGCAAAAATATTTAATTAAAACCATTTTGTAAAAATATTTGTTTGTTTTCGCTTCTGCTGATCTTTCTCTTTTGTGATTTCCCCTCTTAAATATGTTAATCATAGAGGTGCTGACTGGCCAGGGTGGGTATGATTTGGAGCTGATTTGGAGCTTTTCTCAAAGCTTCTCACAAGACCCATCCCTCTGGCCCTTCCCCTGCTACCAAAACCCACCACCTCAGAAGTCCAACACATTTACCTTCCAACTTTTACCTCTCACTTTTCTGTTCTTGTTGTGTGTGTCATTCATCATTTGTGAAATAGTAACAAATGTGTTACTGTGTTAGTTCTGACAAAACCTATGTTTCCAGTTCTAGCACCAAATAATGTTTCTGAAGATTTATATAGCTTATGCATCATAAGAGAAATCTGAATTGGCTGGCTGGTGATGTCAAGCTCAATTACTGATTCCCTCTCACATAGATTGCTCTTCATAGACATTATACATGTCTAATGATGTCTACACAGTCATGAATAATATGCTTAATCTCAATTTAAAGGATGCTTGACCTCAGCTTTGCCCTAATAATATTACATTACATTTTACTCATTTATATAGCACATTTAATACCAAGCACTGAGAGACTGTTTAATTTTCAGAGGCTGTTCTTCCAGCATCAAGCTACATTACTTCCTACCTTGCCAATGGCTAGGAATTGCTTGATTAGTGATACTTTTTAACTGAGCTATGATCTTTTGTCTTCAATTATTAAATATGCTATCACGAATCCTATTCTAGGACTGCAGGTATAAATTACTTTCATAAACAACTATATGGAAATATATGAATGCTTATGTATAAATATAAATATTTAATGTTATATGGTGAAATTCAGCTGACAATTGGTTGCATATATGGACAGTCTTGGAAATAGTCTGGGGCTTAATATAGAAAGAAATAAGGTAACAAATACCATTACTTCCGACTATAAAATACTATTCACTTATGTACTGTGTAAGATTTTGTCCCTGTGTAGTCAGTCAGACTCCAGGATACTTTGGACAGGGTAATTTTTTAACTGTACACTTGGACACAGATAAACATGATGGCACTTCCTTATGGCACTGTAGTCACAGTAAATTGTAAAGACAACAACAGATTCCTAAAAACTGCCCTATTCTCACAAATACAAATTGTCTCCATGAAGTTGATTACTTCATGATCTTTATCATAGTTTTGGAGTCATGTTCTTAGAAAAAGGGCTAGGAGTCCAGAAGCAAATATCTGGCAAAAATTACATATGGAACAGGCAGTACAACAAAAAGAGAGAAATACAGGCAAACAAGAAGGAAAAGGTAAATAAAATTATAACTACTTAAGAGAAAAAGTGATGGAAGTATGAGTCAGAGCTGTACAACTTGGAAACAGACACAAGAAAGATGACAGGATTGTGGTATTCCCTTCATAATATAACAGTATTTGATCTGAGCAGAAATTAGGTAGCATCAAACACAAAATAATTTGGAAGTTAGTATAAAAACAAAGTCAATAATCCAAGGAAATATTAAAATCTAACACTAGATTTTATTATTTTGCTTGTATTCCTGTAATTCTTAGCTAGATATACATACAAGAGAAGAGAACTCAGACATGAAGTCGGAGAAGAAACCATGATATGGTACAACCAGATCAGTGGCAGATCATAAAATACCAGTCTTCTGGATAAAGCCACTGGAAAGGGAGTCTGATACTGTCTATTTTAAGACAGAATTTGAGGCTGTATTTGCAGTTAGTTTTGCCTGTCTTTTTCATATTACTGACCTTTTTTTTTATATTTAGGAGAAACTTCTTCTGCTAAAAGTTCCATGGGAGACAGTCCTT
>NW_010273568.1:0-20735 GCF_000690775.1 Eurypyga helias
GGTTCAGGAAAGCCAGCGCTTCCCGAGAAGGGACAAAGAGTCCCTTGTAACGAGCCCAAATCGCTGTACGTGTTTTCTTCTGCAAGCATTTGTTTACCCTGGCCTGGGATCGCCTTGCACTTTGAGTAACGCTTGCGAGGTGTGTTTTCCTAGCCAGCCCGCATTTATGCAAGCTGAGAATCGGAATGCCAGAAGTGCTGCCCTAGGAAAGTTTCTCTCTTTTGGCTCTCTCCCATGTCCCAGGAGGAGAAAGGAAAGTTCAGGACCACTGAAGCTAGATCCAGGAACGCAGTTTGTGCCAGAGAAAATGTAGCACCTTAAGCGTCATTAAAATGTAATTCATCAGTCCAGACTTAGTGTAAATTACTTTGTAAAACACGTCTTTAAAATTCATTCTTAATTCTGTTGCCTAAGTAACGTACCATGATTATGATTCAGTGATGGTTTTTGGATTTTTTTAAATAGAGTATATGAACTTTGGATTGCGTAGGGTTCAGCAATCCAGTTGGACAGACTTTTAAATGGTTCCCATTATACTTGCAACATGAACACTAGTCTTTTTTTCCATCCCACACAATTGCTATGTTAGATCTTAAGTGCAAAGGCTGAGCCTTGAGGCCAACAGGAATACTGGAGTTTGAACTGTGTTTTTGCTGTTAGTGTAATCGGCTAATTACAAGAAAATGACTGTTAGACACACTCTAGTTGATAAAGGGTATCAGTTTAGGAATGAAAAAATGCAGTGCTCTCAGTAAAGGTTTAAAAAGCAGATAATGATAGAGCACCACAGAGAGGCTTATCTAGCCTGTGAATATATTTAAACTAGAGCTAAATACTGCAAAAATAAGGGCACTGGACTGTACCTTAAAAATCCTGACATTTGGGAGTGTCAGTTTGTGCTAATGTCATTAAAACTAACAGGGAAAACGGATACATGTAACAGCTTCAAACAGTAATTTCTTATAAAGTCATTGGCAAAATCCTTGATAGTTTCAACATGCAAATAACTAAGTGAAACATTAGTAAAGTCTCCAACAAGGGCAAATGCATACTGCAGAGAACAGTGGAAGTTCTCCCCCACTTTTACCACTGACTTTCTGGAGGAGAGGACAGGGAAGATTTTACTGTTCTTAAGTAATGAAGAACCTCTGGCGACTGACAGTATAAATGTGAGCAGGAGTATTTTTTCTTTGTTATAGGAGACAAATTATATTTTGTGTGCACAAACTCAGAATTTAGTTTTTAATAATCTTGTTTACATTTGCTTCAGCACTGAATGATATATTGCAGTCATCCAGCCAGAAAACTTGTCCAGCACATCCGGATATTCATTCCAGTGGAACACGTTGCATCACATGTGTGCTCGCTTGGTCGAAGTCAGAGGCTGGAGGATGCAGGAGTGGGTGGCTGTCTAGTTCTGGCTATGAAGGGAATGTTGTGATTTGGACATCCACCGAGAATTTCAGTTTTTCAATGGGAGTGGCGTGTGCTTTCAGCCTTGTGGCTTCAAGTTAAAAATTACTATTGACCTATAAACAGTGGTTTGAAGTTGCTTTACATAACATTGCTCAGTAGGCAATGAGAAGTGTAATTTCAGGCTATAAATAAGCAACTTATTGAAGTCAACCTGTTGACCTCATTAAGATCTATACTACTTACTGTGATCAACATACTTTATTTTATGTAAGCACAGACTTTTTTAACAAAATAGAGGGAGGTTTTCTGCAGCTTTTTCCTATGCATTTTCATTTTTTTCCTCTGAAACTCAGTTTGTCCCTGTGTCACAGAGTAAGGATGTTGCCTCAAGCCTTGTGTAGGTAAGGATGTATGTAAAGTAAATGGAAGTTTACCATAGCTCAAAAAAAAGAATATATACAAGGAATTCATTGATAATAGAGCATTTTTGGGGGAAGAAATCCTATTGCATAACAAGACAAGCAAAGTTGGAGACTGAAGGAGTATTGTAATACACCAGATGAAATATCAAGAGATAAGATACCACTGTTATTCTGATTCACATTTGGCTGACAGAGGTCTACCATTTAATACAAAGTAATTTGGGTGAGACAGGGGAATAGGATACCTCATTGCACACACACAAGAGATGGACATCTTTAAGTAGTTAAAAGTAGAAAGGAATAGCTAATAAATATCTTGGTTAAATTGTTGTGGAGAATATGAAATAATAACCAAATCAACTGTTTCTTGAGTTCAGTAAAGTCTATACAAAGGGTAGAAATGTTATATTGTTGGTCTGTAGGAGGTAGAAGGGATGACTGCAATGATGTGCATATTGGGAAGTAGATGTGCCCTGGTAAGTGTGTTGTATATATCTTGTCAATCAAATAAAAAAGCTGTAGGCATGTTCATATTAATACTTACTATTTGTGGATCAGCACCTATAGGTAAATGATACCTGACAAAACACTGTCAGTGCACAGTAATTGTCCAGATGATTTTCTAGACTTGAAGTGGGAAAAACACAGGCAATAGGACTCTGTGTATATTAGTACAGCAATGTGTCTGAAAAGAAGATGATAGGAAAAAAAACATAAGGAAAAAGTTTTAGGAAGGGCTTGAAGGAATAGTAGTGTGATAGGATGGGTTAAATAAGTAAATAAGGAATTCTGTCTTATTTTACATGTGGAAATGTTGAACAATGACACAGGGCATGCTCTAAAGGAGTATTTGCATAGCAGTCTGTGTTTGGCCTGCAAATGAAAATGTTTAGTTCTCTCCCAAAGAGAAATTAAGAAACCCATCAAAATAAAATGTGAAATAAATTATTTTTGTGGATTTCCCATTACTCATCTAATAAAAGATTACTTTTTTTTTCTACGGAGATGTGACATTCTCTGTTGAAGACTGAGAAGCCGCATGGTGGGTTTTGGGGCTGTGGAAGATTGAATAGTGAGTCAGAACAAGGAGGGTGGTGTAGTCTTTGTCTCCCATACTCAGATCAGTCTTCTACTGCTTATGAGTCACATGTAAACTACAATAAAGTTGTAGGTGACACTCTAAGTCTTGGAAGATGCTTGGACAATTAATATTCCTCATCATATATAATTTATAAATATTATATAACTTGTATTTTAAAGAGGCTTAAAACATGAGGATGTCGCCTCACGTCAGCAGTGTATTAATAAGGAATACAACAGGAATGTTGCTTAAGAGTTCTTACATAGAAAAGAAGGAAAAATCCTGGTCTGCCACATTACCATGTGGTGTTACTCAGTCAATTTCATCTTTATGGATGAATTACCTAGGTGTGTTAGACAATCTAACAGCTCACTGTGGCTGAAATATTCCTACTTTTTTCCTCCACTTCTCCCCTTCCGCTTCCTCCTTGACTCAGACTTCATCTTCCTACTGGCTTGTTTGTGCCAGTTCTGGCCCTTCTTAGACCCATAAACTGATTTAATTCAACTAGCAGAAAACTAACACCCACCCGCTCCATTACCCCCCACACAACCCCTAAGTACAGTTTGTGCTGGAATAGAAAGTTGAATTATCTGCACAGAGTCTCAGAAGTGCCATAGATGGGAGAAGGGAGATGGTGGACTATGTACAAGAGCAAGGAGAAGGACTGCAAATCTATTATAAAGTAGGCATTGACTTTCATGTTGAAATCATCTCTAAAGATAATGCTTGCTCTGAGTTATCTGACCAACCTGATTACCTCTGCGTCAAACAGAACAAAACATCTGTTCAAAGGAAAAACAGCTAATTCCTGGAGTTTCTAGCATCCAATGGGCTGCAAAATTCTTAAAAACTGGAAGGGCAAATGACTGCTGAGCTGTAAGGATTTCATCACAGGCAACTTGTGAGAGGCCTTGATGATCTCATTTTGGTCTCTTTGAAGTCAGATGGGCACCTGTCCATTCTGTGTTACAGTTCCCAAAGACTCTAGAGGGAGTCAGAACTTGCTGAAGGTAAGCCACAGGATCAGCCAAGAAGGAGCAAGAGAGGAAATAGGAGTGAAGAAGCACCATTCCATTTTGGCAGCTGTGAGGTGACCCCCAGTGCACTCACAGAACCGCACTGTGTGCTTTCTAGAGTGGAAGGCATCTCACGAGCAATCCACAACACCTCCGGAAGCACACGCAGCACATGCCAGTAAGAAATACTTCTTGGCAAGAAGCAGCTCAGAGCTAAGTTGTTCTTACGGACCACCTGAAGTTTTATCACTAGAAATGGTTGGTTTGTTCAGACTGGACAAAAACAGTGTCTCCTAGAGTTTAAAAAATCAAAATCCTATGCAGAATCCCTGTTAGATCAATTAAGGAATGAGTAAAAGATAGCACCAAGTTTTTTACTGTTCTTGTTTTGAAACATGCTTAAGTTTTTCTAATACTAGGAAGAAATCTCACTATAAGCTATATTTAAGCCTCAGCTGTATATTTAGAATATGCTGTGCTATGTCTAGGAGAAGCAGCCTTTTAATAGACTTTTTTTTAGAGGATTAAAGGTTGGATTTTCCTGTAATTTACAATGGAACTGTGTATGATGCATGATCTTAAAATCTGAGAGAAGTTATTCTATAAAGCATAAAATCTTGTTTCTGTTCTTTCTTCAGCTATTATTGTGTACAGGTTGCCCTGGACCTGGAAGTGCAGCAAACTCCTAATGAAGTTCATACATGCTGGATTAAATACCATAGCTATGATTCTTGCAATTGTTTCTATGGTAGCTGTGTTCGAGTTTCACAATTCCAGGAACATTCCTAACATGTACAGTCTGCACAGCTGGATTGGGCTGACTGCTGTTATATTTTATTCTCTCCAGGTCAGAATCTAACTGTATTCATAAAAAAGTTGTAAATTTGAAGAATGTGTTGAGTAAGTCATGCACAATAGGCCCTCACTAATACCCTCTAACTACTGGGATACTGATTTTACATTCTGTGATTTTGCAAATTAGCATGTAAATGTGGAAATACTGGATCCTTGACTTCAAAGAAAAATGTATTTTAAAACATATTTTACTTATTTGTTGGGATAATGGCAGTTTATTTACTCTTCAGTTATACAGTAGTGTGTTTCAAAGCTCTATAAACAAGTTAAAGCGATTTGGTTTGTTGGCAGCATATCTAAATACAATCAGAGCTTTGCTTAAGGAAGTCACAAATGAAGTAATTGTTTTTGTATTTTTCCAGCTATCATAATTTTAAGTAGTCACTTCTTGGCCTTAAGACTTTTGTTTATCAGCAGAACAAGTGCAGCAGGGAGCAGTGCAGATCTAAAGGCTCTGACATCTGAATGGCTAACCAGTTTTCCCAAATCAGCAAAACTTGGATAAATGTTTGTGTGCATGTTTTTAACTGCTCCTGTTGGCAGAGTATGAGAGTTATCATAATCTAAACTGAGCTAACTTGGTATGTTTTGCATTTGGCATACAAGAGTAGGCATGCCATGACAGTGTAGACATACAGATGTGATGTTTCTGCCTATATGTTATTACACTATGGAAATTAATTTTTTCCTTCAAATTGTGCTCAAAATTAATTCTTAAGATACTGTGACAAAAGGAAAAGTTTATTCTGTAATAAGAGAATATCTTAGCCTCCATATATGGCATTATCAAAACTAATAAAATACTACGGAATATTTTTTCTAATGTATAAAAAAAATCTGGAAAAATAATTTGAGAGCTGGAAAAACTATCTTTCAGTGAAAGACTTTAAAAGTTCCAAATGCTTAGCAGATCTAAAGAAGATTAAGAACTGTCTTGTTTAAAATGTATTAAAAAGCTTCCCAGGGAGAAAATACCAGGCTTTTTAATCCAGTATGGAAAGACAAAACAAGGATTGAGAATGGAAGTTAAGATGAAATACGAATGCATGCACTATTTCTAATTTAGCAGTAGGGGTGAGTAATGGTAGAACAAACTAAAGAAGGGATGCAAACTCAATATTACTGGGCAACCCTGTGACTGAAACCATGTGACATGATGGGTTATCTTCCATCACAAAATTAGGGCTAATGGGAGGACTCACGTCCCCTGAATCATGTCACATCCACACACATCTTGACTCTGTAAATACCAGCTGATATATTGAGATGTAGACTGTTGCCCTTCTAAAGACATGTACTTCAACATAACCACAACTCTAGTGAAGTAAAATTACTTAGTCCACAAAAGACAGAAGGCTAGACTACGTTCTGATCTTCATTTATGTGTAAATCTGTAACAGAGGCAGAGAACAGGACTTGAAGAGACTGTAAAAATGTAGCTACTCTCACTTTTAATATACTACTGAATTAGTGACACTGAAAACTTGTGTTTCCGCTACTTCGTTTGCTTGTAATTTCAGCATTACCAGTAAGTTTGGACACTGATACTAGGTGGGATTACTTATAAAATATTTCATGTCTGCTTCCCAAGTGCTAATCCAGAAACATTGATTTGGTTTTGAAGGGAAACACATTCAGAAAGAAAAATGCCAATTCTTTTCAAACTTGCACCTGAAGACATCTCAAAATGGAATTTTTATTATGACTTTTATTCTGCTTGAGAAGTGTCCCATGTAGCTTTAACTTTGACTCTGTTTTGGTTTTAGCTTTTCTTGGGTTTTGCTGTCTTTCTGCTCCCTTTTGCTCCAGTTCCTCTCCGAGCAGCTCTCATGCCAATACATGCTTATTCTGGTCTTACCATCTTTGCAACGGTGATTGCAACAGCTCTCATGGGAATCACAGAAAAGCTTATCTTTTCATTGTAAGTATTTCTTTTTCACTTGTTTATAATATAATTCATTGCAAACTGTACTTCTGTTTGCACAGAATAATGTCTCATATTTGGACATTGGTTTGGTTTGTTCTGTTTTAAAAAGACCCCCTACCTAGCAGGAGACGGCTGGTTTAGACCAGGATTGTCTTTAAAACAACTGATTTTTTTTTTTCCCTTCCCAAGGAAAAATCCTGCATATAGTGCATCCCCACCAGAGGCAACTTTTGTCAACTGTCTTGGTGTTTTGCTTGTCATATTTGGTGCACTTATTTTGTGGATGGCAAGCAGGCCCCATTGGAAGCGTCCCCCAGAAGCGAATGCTAAAATTCTGCGGCCCATTGGAGGAACTTCTGAAGGCACAGAAGCAGAATCTACAATGACAGATGGTAGCAATGCAGATAAATCTGATCTGAGGATCAGTAGTGAAGCAGCCAGAAAACAAAACCTCAAGCTTGATGAAGCAGGCCAACGATCAACTATGTAAAGAAAATACACAGAATAACTTTCCTGTTATACTGCCAAGCCCCCCTGGTTCCTTCCAATTTAGTTATATTGACATATAAAAAGGTTGTGGTTTTATTTTCAGTATGGCTTGCTCAAAGATACTCAAGTTTTCTGCATATGAATTTAAATTCCAGTAAGTCCCAAACATATTATATTGGTTCATGCTCAGCCCACATTTAAAAAATGAGAGCATGAATGACATCACATAATGGGAAAAACACATAATTGGGAAATGTTTTCCATATCACTTCTTAATTTAATGGTTATATCTCTAACAGTCATGAAAAGTTAACAAGATTGAGACTAAATTTTGTTCTGAGTGATTTTGCAGGTTATGAACCACAGTCATGAAGCATTAGCAGAATTTAGTTGGTCACACATCATTCTTCTAGTAATGTTCACTCTTTTAAGGCCCTGATTTCTCAAGCTTATTAACCCCCTCACCAGCTGCTAAGATCTATGGAATTTTAGGTCATTCAGGACTTTGCAGAGTTGCACCATAAAAATACCTAGTCTAAAATTTTGAATTAAAAAAAAAGGACTGAAAGTTTGTCCAAATTCTTTGTTAAATGTTATGTTTCCTTTAAAAATTTCTATGTTTTTGTTTTGGTTTTAATCGGAATGTCTCTGTTGACTTTTTAACCAACTCTACCAAATAGATTTTTTATCGACAACATTTGGCTTTGGATTATGTGCAATCATTACGAAAATCTAAGTAACATTTTAGACATCCAAATACAGAATTTGTCTTATTTGGAAAGCTATAGATACACACTCAGAAAAATATGTATAATTTAATCCAAGTCTTCCTTTTATCCCAGAAGGCAGCATTTTACTATCGTTATTTGATTGCACAGTTCTATTGATTTATGGTGCTAGACTAGAAATTAGGTTAGAAACCAGAGAAGACTGCTAGCAGTCTCACAGATGAAAGGAGCTTGAAGTGAGAAATGCTTCCTCCAAGAAACAGCTGAGCTTTGCTGATTTGATTAAAATGCTACCCATTAGCTGAAAGCCAATTTTGTTATCTCCACACTGGTGTCAAAGTCATCGTTACGGACACGAAAACATGATTTAGTCTATAAGCAAACTATATAAACTCTATGACTTTTAAAATTTGAAATTAAAGTGTTAAATAATGCAGTTTGAGTCTCTACTGGCACTTTATTTTTGTAGCTCTTTCTCCTCATTGGACTATTAATGTATTATGCTCATTCATTATTTTCACAGATATAGACTACTTATTTTTTACTACTATAGAAGAATAATTATAGTAGATTATTTTGTTGCATATGTGCAAAATTATGAGCCTTTCTATTATAATCTCTTTTAAAACCTGCAGAGCCCACTACAAGTCCAGATTTATCACTTTCCATGTTGCAATATAGACAGTTTCAGTCAGAAAAAAAATTCCTATTAAAAAAAAAAGACACATATTTTTATCTACTTCAGCTTTCTAAAATGTTTAAACACATTAAACTTTAGCAAATATGCAATTGCTGTAGTTCAATGTTGCATTAGTACAGACAATTTTGGTCATGAGGTATTTTGGATCTTTTTTCACAAGAAGCACCTCAGCTCCTGTGCTTTGTTACTTGATGTGTAATAACACTTACTTATTTGGTGAATGCAGCATAGAAAGCTAGCATAGTAAACGATTTGAAAAACTTTTCTGCTGTACCACTGATACTCAAGGACTATACCCCAGAGTTGTATGTTTTCACATACATATGTTTGTGGATGACTGGGACTCACCTAGTATTGGGGTATCGTTTCATTTGAGAAAGTACCTGCCTTTAAATGCCTTAGTGTAGAATGCAGGTATGACAGAAGGAATACTATCATATTGTGTGAGCACTCCTCCAGTCCCACTCTGTGCAGTGGATCGGACAGCTTTTTCCTTGTTTTTCAAATTCCGCACAGTTATCTCTCTTCTCTAAAACTGTTCTGCGCAGCTTCAGCATAAAGTCCAAATAGCACTGATAGCAGCTTTCTGAGAGAAAAACAAGAGCACTTGTTCTACATGATGTTAGTGCTCAACTGGCATGACATGAGTATGTTGTACATCCTATTACAAATTTATATATTGAACATTAGGTAGGAAGAGGGATTTGCAGTATCTTCTGGAGAAGATTAAATTATGCTGTCTTTTCTTCTGAAAAGAATGAACTCAACTGTTGTAGTAATTTACTGTGCTAGCTTGCTATACTGCACTCACATGCGCCACAGCATTTTAAATTGGTATATATTGACCTATTACTGTGTCTCATCCACCTGTGAAAATGAGTCATTCAATCCTTGCACAGCACTAAGTCATCAAATACAAGTGTGTTTGTGTGGAAGGTGGTCACTTGACTAAGAATTGTTCTGGAAGAAACTAACTGTACAGTATATTGGGAAAAAACACAAAATCTGTGATTTCTTTTGTCACAACACTGACTTGGATCTATTGAAATCAACAGCTTTTAGGTGAATGGTTCTATATGCTGCTAAAGTTAAGCTACAGTAAGCAGTGTGCCTTCTGTTGTCCATTTTATTCCGTTCAAGGGTAACGATACTTGAAAAAAATGGTAGCATTTCTTTACCTCTCTATTCTGATGATATAAAACTAATGGAAAATGAAGGATTAGCAACCTTTTGAGGGAATCTGCCAGATTATAATTTTTGGTTTTCGACTTTGAGGCTAAACGTGATAGTAGAAACTCAGTGGGAGCAGGAAGATTCCATTCTGGGAAATTATCATAATCAGTGATATCTCATGTGTAGGAGGTGTGGGGTTTTGGCTTCTTTGGTCTTTAGAAGGTCTCCGTGAGATGCAGTAGCTGTGAGCTCCTAAACCACAACTTTGGTGTGTGCAATTTAAAATGGACTGAACATGCTATAGAATTTTGGCTTCTGTTCTGAACTGATTGAAAAGGCCTTAAAGTATCCTTGCAACATATGAGGTTAGTTCAAGTGCTAAATAAAAATACATAGGACTTTGGAGAGTAATTTTCTTTGGAAAAACCCCCCATATTCCTAAAGCTCCTTCTCAGAGTGGCCTGTCATTAACTTTCCTTTCCTGCAACCTTTCCTACCTATGTAATAGGTAGGAACATGGGAAATAAAAAGGTACATTTTCAAACATATGAATGGAAGGTAGAACTCTAGCTTTTCTATCAGGATTTTTCTGCATGTTTGGAAATCTTCTACACTGCTATTTTTACAGGGACATGATTGTAAAGCTTACATTCCAAGTTTGGATTCCTATAAAAATCTAGGAATTTGCAAAACCTAATATTAAAAGTGTTATTTTTTAAGATGCCTGAAAAAAAATTATTTGTTAATGTACTTACATGCTGTCATGCAGTACTGCGCACAGAAGCAGAACAGTGGTTTTTACAACATTAATGAAACGGAGAAACGATGGTGCAAGTTACGTTTTAAAACTGAATGTACAGTAATTACATGTACACGCCTTACCACATGTAACCATGAAGATTGCATATGATATTGTAAATATGGATTACTTGTTTACATGGACATTTTATTTAGAGATGAAAAGATACCGCCAAATATTTTCTATTTCAAAAGACTCTTTGCTTCTATTTCAGAAAATTCCTTCCTCTGTTTCTAACTGTGCACAAAAAAGTAAAGAATTATTTTATTGTTTTATTACTCACAGTACTTATTTGTAGATGAAAGCAAATGTTTAATTAGAGTGTCTAGTTTCCTTATTCTTTTTTGTATGTTAATAAAAATGATTTTTCGAGCTTATGATGCCTCTGAGTTCAGATTTCTATTATGATACTAAACCACAACTTTTAAATTTGATAAAAGATCAAATTATTCTTATGATTACTTTTTTGAAAACAGGAGTATCGTTGTAGAAAATTTCTTAAATATTTCTTAATTCCAAGTATTCCTGATGAGCTTCCTGATTAAATTTATATACTCTGTAGTGTTAGAAGGATAATTAGTATATAACAGAAAGTCGCGGAATTCACTCTATAAAGAAAGAACCCATTTCACCTTCTGATCATAATAGAAATTCCTCATAGCAGTTGTTAGAGCGGAAAAAAATCCAAACCTATCCTCAGTCATGAGATTGCCATAGCAAATAAGGAAAGATCAGAAATTTTGATGTATGACAGTCATAAATGCACTCTAAGATCCAAATACCCTCAGATAAATAACAGCCAAATTGAATGCAGAGAAAAGGGTTTGACCCCATGCAATCTTTTGACCCAGATTTAATATCTGCACATCAAGTTACTCATCAATAGGTTATTGATCATAAAATTATGTAAATGGCAAAACCACCCGTATGAACATATCTGTACCAAGTAAGAAGGTATGTTCCTGAACTTAGTAAGATTAATTGGAAACTCTTCTAAAAGTGTAAACATAAACTTATTATTCTTGAATATCATACAGTTGTTGGCTAAAGCTTTCTAGCATCATCATGGAAGAGTAAAAAATTCTGTTAAAATCATCATTAAGGCAGACAATGTGCTGTATCGAAACTCAACAATTCCCTGTTGCTGATAACTTCCCTTAACTGTCTCCTGTAGGCTGGATTTTTTTGGGAAAGTTCTGGTAAAACAGTCCATATTTTTGCAATACACTGATTATTAAAAATTTAATAATAGCTCAGTTGTATTCACACTTGAAAGAGGGGATTTGCAATTTTGTCATGTGGATTGCATTTGTGTGGACAAGTGTTTTCTGTAAGTAGTTGATAGAATCCTTGTAACTTACATACAGACTCTTGCATTGTGTTATGGTATGAGCAACAATTCAGTAACACTGAATTACTATACAGGAAGAGACTGAAGTCCAGGTCAGAAAAACAGATAACCATGCCAAGCAATGTGGCTAACAAAAGAGAGTAGGTAAGCTTGAGAAAATCCAGATACTACTGTACATGTATCAGAACTTATAACAAAAATGACAAGGCCAGAGCTAACTCTAATAGAAGGAGTAGAAACAACTGGTATAAGTTTCAGAGTTCACTTATGTTTGCCAGATACGGTCATCATAGTTTACTAACCACCATATGTTAGCTTTGGGCTTGAGTTTACAGCTGAGTCCTTGGTCATGTAACCTGACTACTCATTGGCTCTCAAATTCCATCTTCAGCCTATCTCAAAGTCAAGCAATAGCTATAAATAGAGCTGTCAGAAAATGGATAAAAGTTGTGAAAATGATTGTAATTTTTATTTCAATCTTCAGTAGCATTTCATTCCAACAAAAAAAAAATCCAGCTAGCAGTGTGCAACATCTGGAGGATACTACTAAATAGTGTGATTAATAAGCAGATTTTAAACTGTTTATGTAGTAAAGGGACCTTCTCATGTGTATACAAGCAGTAATCCACTAGGTGGCAAGCACTACCAAAACAGCCTTCGGCAAAGCTAGTATATCCTTTAGATGATACACAGTGTGATGAGACACCTGCCTTAAAATAAAATTACAAGGTGAGTAGTCATAAAACAGTCATGGCAGAATTTATGTATTTAGTTCTATATTCTTTTAAAGAGTCCACTTAAAATACAGTATTTCTTCATCTCTGATGTTGGAAATCATTGTTTATTGTGCTCTACCTCAGACTTTTAAACTCTGTTTTGTAACTTCTGTGTGAGAACAAGCTTGGTCAAAAGATGCCACAAAGAGAACATAAGAGTATCCAAGTTAGGGCTAAGTTCATAAACAAGATATGAAAGCAAGAATTAGAAATAAACCAGGACCTTCCAATGATTTGATCTTGCAGTCTCACATAAAATTTGACCCTGAAAAAGTGAACATTAATGCCAATTTCAAATAATCAGAAAGTAAAGTTCTCCCTTCTGATACATACTAACAGCTTCTTTCTTAATTTACTATATTTGTGGATACTGACTCTGTAAGAATGGTTTCTGATATATTACGCTCAATATACTAGTTTCAGTACTACAGAAAGCTATTTTGTACATGGTACGCTAGTGCTACTTTTTGATCTGACCTGCTTACTTGTCCTCTCGAGATACACTGGAAGATATTTTGTCTCCTATAGCTAAGTATGGCAGTGATTTCATGGTGTCAGTAACAGTGGGAGTACTGATGTAGACAGGGCACTGTTTTTTCACAAAGCTTACTATTCATGTTTAGGTGAACAAAGTGGCAAAATTCAGTGTAATTCTGATTCTCCAGGCCTTTACTCTCATTATTGCTATGACTATTGGATCTGGTAGAAATACTATGTTAAAAGACCTCCAGTATAGGTATTATCCTAGCAATTCAGCTTGAGTGCTTATCTTCTGTTAAAAACATCGATTGCTGCTGCAGTTAAGGGATAGCTTATAAATCACTGTGGCAATGGGAGCACTAACACTGTCTGGCTACTGTTTCTGAGCAGATGAATAGAACAGAATTAAAAATACAAGAAAATTTACATGAGTGTTCATTGCTGTTATTACTGCATCTTTAATGAGGAATTGGAAAAAATTTTCCAGGCCCTGAACACACTAACAGGCCTCAATTGCCCTGACCAGCCTTACTTGGAACCCACACGCCACTGCCCATGAGTGTGGGAGCTCTAAATAAGTTTAACCTGGGTGCTCTGGTCTTTGCCTGTGCCCCACTGCACATGACTTTCTGGCCTGGTTTCTGCCTGACAGCAGATAAATGGACCTGCCCATTTATCACAGGACTTTGACCCTCAGTGGGTCTGGTTATCACCTGTGGATTGACTTTCCAGAATGACTGCCAACCCGCCCCAGCACCATGAGCTTGCCTGAACCTGGTTGCCATTTCCATGCCTCCCCAGCCAGCCCTTGTTGCCCCCTGACGGCAATCTTCTTGTATATTCAGCCCAAACTCTGAACAGGATCAATCAGTCTTCATGGAGCATATGCTGTAGACAGGCAGAGGCTTCTCCATTTACAACTATTTCTTCACTTCATATAGTTTTATGGAAATACATTGCTTAAAATCCTTGAAGTTACATTTTAGTTACAATTCACAAATAAAGGATGAGGTGTGTGGCATGAACAAAGATGTTTGCTGGACAGTTACTCAGTAAAAAGTAAAGCACTTTCTTCCTGCATTTACAGTGATATGAAATTATACCATCAGTTCATAGGTCTCCATACCTAGTAAGAGTAGCAACTGGAAACACCATGCTTCTTAATATGCTTCTTAAAGTTTGTAGCAAGGTAAAATCAAAGATAAATCTTGTCCTCACTTTATTGCATGCTGTAAGCAGGAGTTGGAAGGGCCTTGCAAAACAAAACTGCAGCAGCTTTCAAAATGCTGCCATAGAAAACTTCCTAGCTCTTTTGTCCGTACTGTCAGTTACACAGCTGGTGACTGGCAATAACAACTGCTGCCCAGCAAAGAAGGCACCATTATACATGGATTTGGATGAACTGTTCTCTGCTACTAAGCAGTGGGACCCTGACAACGGCACTGCAAATGCTTGGGAAGAATTTGCCTATCCACAAGACTTACGTGTATAACCAAAAGCAGTATTTGGCTCAAAGAGTTTGCATATGGACCTAGGCACTGTTATCCTATCCTCAGACAAAGGAAAGAAAGATCACAGACAATACAGGCAGTCAGCCATTCCCACACCAACTAGTGTTAGTTTACTGTGAAAAAAAAGGTATTTTATTTTAAGAGTTGCTTCCAGAGTTTTTAGTGGACTTCAGAGATGGTAGAGTTATTCCAATCTGTGACTGCACCTGTACTCTGTACCTGCTTTTTCTATAAAGCAAATATTCTGGTACAGAATTATATATAGTGCTTAATTTGATTTCTTCCTTCATAAGCCTATGTCAGTCATCAGGGAGTCTTGGGTACTCTGAGCCTCTCTGCAGTTTTCAGTTGCTACTCAGGTACTAACACAGAAATGAATATAGGAACCTCTACCAGGGAATCCACGCGTGGTTTGAGCTCTTGACAGCAATGTCCAGGTCTCTTTCCTAAGTTAAGAGGTGATTAGAGTCCTGTGAGAGATCAGCCATTTCTTCACATCTTCCCTACAAACTGCATTCTTTACACTTAGTAACACCGAGCTTTCCAGCCACTGAGTTACATGTGCTCATTCACTAAATAACATTTCTTTCTTATTCCAAGCTCCTTTCTCCAGTTATTCTAAGGACATTTTATTCCTAACTTTGTATTCCCTGAATCTCTGCTCTAGCAAACAAAATCTTTACATCCCTGAGTACATTTTCTCTCCTTTATAACCCTGGCAATCATTCTCTCATTTTGGGGAGGGCAAGTCCATTTGGTATGAGTAAGACAGTTCCTCCTAATGCCTTAAGGGACTAATTACTCTGAAGTAAGCTTGTGGAATGTAGTAACTGGATATGAAGACATTTTGTACATCAGTCCAATGTGTATAAATTCAGATTATATTACAAACCACACTTTTAGTTTTATTAAGCTGTCAACATGTTTATATCATAGTTATGTATACCTAGTCTTCTTTTGCCTATCTCTAAACATTTAAAATACCTGTGATCAAATTACTAGTAATATTTTTTAATATGTAGGACTGCAATAATAAAGAATACCTTGGGGTTTTGATCTAACATACTGAATTTTAATTGAAAATATTTTTGTGACTTTAGAGTCAGTCTGTATGTAAAATACATAAAATCCATCCCACCAGCTACATTCAACAATTTTTGGTTATTTTAAATCTATAATTTGTCTGACCCATTTTGAGAGAAGACAGCTTGCGTAGCCTCTATGCTAAACAAGAGGAAAAGCAGAAACTTCAATTTGTTCTCTTTATAGATTTGTTTATTCAGAAAGAAGCTTTGAAATAAAAGGCTTTGAAAGGCTGGCAAGCTTGCTGAATTATGAGTTGTTATTCTTTGAAGGCATATTATCTTAAAAATTACAAGAAAACCTGAGTGTTTCTAATGAGTAGAACTCTTCTTTTTGAGAGAAAATAAATTGGAGAATTCAAGAGGGGGTTTTTTTGTTTGTTTGTTTGGTTTTATTTTTTTTCTCCTGGGGCTGCCTGTTGCTCTTATGGCTGATTTGACTTTTTATTCTGCTGTGAGACTGATGCCAAGATTTACATGATTGCTGTGGATAGGAACTGGATTTAGTATAAGGAAGATAACTGCTTTTCCCCCAGGGAGAGACAGAAAAGGGAAAGACAGAGTGGGCCACACAGACAATATTAACTGAAGCTATATTCTTGGTCAATTATTTTATTCAGCCCCTATTTTAGATTATGCTGCAATTAATAAAAGGCAGGGCTGCTGTTCTCAAGACATGAACACAGATAAGCAAAGAAACTATTTGTGGTTTAACATAAATGTCCAACTATAATTGGAAGCAATATATTGTTTTTATATAAAGCTGAGCATAGTGCATTTTGTAACGTATGCTTAATTGAGAAAAACTGTCATTAGAATTTGCCAGGTGGAGATTTGCCTTATATACAGGATCCTTCAAAAGAGAGAAAAAGGTGATTGCAGAACTGTGCACCATTACAGTTGTTTTGGCAATTCATTGTACAGTCTTTTGCCCATTCTTTGATTTTGGCTTACATGCTCTGAACGTTAAAACAGGGATTAAGATTCTTTCTTATAAGGCAGACATGTGCAACATGAAATCATTTACACCCAGCTGTCAGTCTGTTGTCTTTTGTTAACCTACAGTACCTATGGAAAATGAGATGTTTTGAGATACTGAAATATGTTTGCAACTCAATGCAGGGAACTTCACAAACAAAGCAAGATTCCACAGTAAGCATATAATAAATACTGAGATAATATTATAATTATAATAATATTATAATCCTATACACTGAATAAATAAAATTATATCCCATAATTCATCATTAATGAAACAAACCAGAAATAAATATAATCTACTTGGTCTAAAAGCTTAATCATTGAAAGACAGTATCATATTACTGAAGTAAATATTCTGAAGTTCCTGAACTACATATATATAATAGCAAATGGTTAAAAATTCCCATAATTCCCTTTTCCTTAAGTTAGTTGCATGGACAACAGCTTATCCTGGCATTAAAATCAGATCATCTCACTAGAATGGCTGATTTAATGTTTTTGCATCTTGTCAATTGCAAAGTTATGATTATCTCATGAAATTTAGTTATTAAGGATAACTGATCCTTTAATTAAATTGTTCCTGTTACAGTACTGGTTTTGCTGCTAGAAAACTGCACATTTGAGATACTCAGTTATCACCTGCAAAATTTTCTAAAGGCATTTCTTGGAGAAAAGTATCATCTTAGGGCCACTGGTAATAATCATTTGGCATTTTTGCATATGCTAAAGATTACCTTTGGTATCAGTGTTTCTTGAGTCAAAATTTTAGCAAAGCCTTGACCTTGGGGTATATAGGCAAGCTTCCTGGACTTTAGAAGTTCATCTGAGCAACTTGTACTATCCAAAGTCTTATTGAACCCTCTAGTGAGATTCCCCTGAACACAGAATTATTTTTAAGAGAAACCTAATAACCTGATACATAGCTACAGAATTACGATAAGGGTTACAGCAGACTCATTAGCATTGATCTACCTTCCAGAACCATTTATTTTCTTTTCAAAACATGGTAAATTGAGACTTGATTGGGGGGTTAATTTTTTTTCTCCCCTTTTAGAGTGGAGTGGTGACATGGAGCTTCTCTGTTTCAAAACCTCTCATTTAATTTTTTACTACCTCCTGGTATGTCATATTTGACTGTACTTTCTCTTTCATGGGAAGAAGAGCACTGTGGGGAACAACAGGTGCCTTATTCCTCCCATGTTTTCCATGGATGGCTAATGAGATCTCTAATGATGAAATTCATGGCAAGAGGTCTTATCAGGAAGTTCAGAGAGAGTGAAGTCTAGCTCCTGTGAACTATTCTGACCTCCTACAAATCACAGGTTATAGGCCTTTAATCAATAATTCCCATATCAGCTCAGAAATTGTGCCTTAGGTATACAGAAAAAGAAAGGCAATTAAAGAGTTTAGATAATAGAATATTCCTCCTACCTTAGATACATTTTAAATACAAATTGTAATGAATAAAAAATTTTCAAGTACCTATTTTTAATTTCTCTACCTTCAATTTTTGATTATTGGATGTTATGCTTTTATCTGGTAACTAAAGGATCCTCTACTATCAGCTGTTTTCCTTCTATATAGATACCTATAATTATGACCAAGATAACTCATTATCTTTTCTATGAAGCTAAATGGGGAGTCTGCATACCAAGAATACTGTAAGGAATGAAATGTTCATTCTTCTGTTCATAATGGAAGAACCCACCTCTCAAAACTGACTACACAGAGGAGGATCACTTTACACCCTCACACAGGGCTATAACCAAGCTAAAACCTCTAATAGCTCAAGGTTGGGCTTGTCATTGCTAGCTCAAACCACATTCATCATGTTCCAACAGAGTCCAGCACGCTCAGTGCAGAGACAGAGCAAGCATTTATAACTGCAAAATACAATAGAAAACTATCCTATATGTGCAAAGGTGGCTTTAGGACTTATTTGAGATGTACGTGCTCACACAGATTTTCACAGTTTCATCTGAAAAATAAAGCCTTTTTTAGTTTTGTAAAGATTTGAAATAGAACTGTCTTTTTTAACAGGTAATATGTCACTTTCTTTCCAGCAGTTCTTTTGGCCATTTCATTCATTCAGTTCAGTGCAGGACTGGGACAAAACTACCAGCAGCTGACCGCATTTCTTTGCCTCAATTCTTTTCTGCACTTGAAGCGCAAGTCAGGGAGGTGACATTATGAAGGTAAAAGACAATTCATCAGATTGATTAGAAAGACAAAACATCAGACCCTGTTTCCACCCAACACAGAAACCTGTACAATGAGATTTTTTAAAAGAAACCAACCAGCTGTGATTACAGTTAGCAGTATAACCAGGAAAGCCTTTCTGAATGGAAAGGAAAAAGTGCCAATGAAAAGGAAATAGTACAAGTAACTATATATACACAACATCAGTGGAGACAAGCTATAAACATATTGCTTTCTTATAAAACAGGAAAAAAAGTAAAAACTGTTAAATATATGTGCAAACTGGGTTTCAAGCAGAAAAACAGAAGTCTTGCTGGCAGCTTCCCAGCTTTCTAGACTGCTGCTGCTTTATTAACTGAGTCCTATCAAGCTATTTTTGCAAAATTATGAGCATATTTCTCCTGTACTTAATAATAAAACACAAGTAAGTATATGCTGCAAGGGTATTTTCAAGAATGTTACTACATGTTGTTTCATACTGAGTAAAAAATACCTGGAAGGTAAACATGCGTTTACAACAGTATGTAACACCTTCTTCCACTACCACTGTCATCTACATCAATCATCTATACCATTGGAAGTTTAGAGGTATCAAATGATGATATATCAATTAATTATGTAAATGTCACTGATCAACTAAATCATTCCATGTTAGTTTTAGGGCACTCAGTTTTGTTTTGTATGACCAAAATATCTTGTCTCTGGCATGAGACTGTTTGCTTTGACCGCGTTTCATTTGACAACTCATCAAGTGGCTCAGTTGCTAGACTGTGTCTCATTTTCCTCTTTCTCTGCCTGGCTGTATCAATGGCCTACCAGCAGGTCAAGCTTTGTCCACTGCCAGGTTCAACTGGCGGTCCAGGCCCGGATTGAGGACCTGGTCCAGTTTCTGGTAGACGCACAAAATGGGTAGCAGAGATAAACCACTCTAGTCTGTGGGTACATACATATTTCCTGGCATATTTGATTTGGGTATACTTTTGACTGTATTTGTAACACACAGATTTCTGCATCACCAAACAAATACTCGTGTCAGAGACAGTTAAAGAGTATGATACGTACAATCATGGATATTCTCACAAAACTAGCTTATCTGCTCATTGAGACAATGAATTTTTATCAGAAAGTTATGCAGTGAAAGAGACTCACTGCTGAGGTAGGCATGTAATACGCTGCATCTAACCCTATCTGTATATAGGCAGGTGGTCTCTGGATAATTCAGAAGGACAAGGAAGGACAATGAAGGGAAGAAAAGTAAACAGACAGGCAAGTTTTACAGTTGCTCCCCATTCCAGAGACTGCTACTCCCTGAGATAAATACTGCTTTGGAGTGCCATGATCTCTTTACAATTCCAAAGCAAGCTGATGATCAGTAGTTGTAGGAAAGTCTTACAGTGTAAGTTAAACGTACTATAGGACATTAGGGGAACCATACAGAGAGCAAGGCAGGTATTACTTTTTAGACTGAGATTTCCAAGTATTAAGATTCTTTTTCAAGTGGAGTTTTAATGAAACTCAAATTACAAAAATTCTACCAACATATTACAGTAAACTCATCCTATTACATTCAGGCACCAACACAGACAGACAGAGAAGTTTTCTAGAAACTAGGGTGATAATTTCTGACACTAACTAACCTAGGAAATTCTAGGGTAGCTATAAAACCGTAACGATGCAATTCAATAAAATTTAGCTTTTCATTTGGAAGTCAGATGGGCTCGAGAATCATTGAATCATTTAGGTTGG
>NW_010273569.1:0-9573 GCF_000690775.1 Eurypyga helias
TTTATACCTATTTTTATTATATAACATCAAATGAAAAAACCCTAGGAAACACAAATGTTATTCTTCAACAGTAATACATTCATATGAATATAGCTTGTATATGTGATTTTACATGCATACATACATATTTATACCATCTGACCACTATTTAGCTGTCATTCATAATGCCAGCAACATGCTATGCCTTGAACTTCAGCCTACTGAGCCTCTAAAGCAGATCACTATAAGCCGCATGCTTACACAGAGGAGGAAGTTGCTATATTATCTTGGAGATTTTATTATGAGAGAGCATAAATTTTAAAACTCAGAATGTCTTTTTGATTTACTGGGCTAAGACTAAGATGTTCACAATGATTTTAAAGCTTTCTGTGGAAGGATCTAATGTCTAAGTATAAAATACTAATTCAAGCAAACCACCTTCACTTCTGTTAACTCACATAGGTCCAGAGGGTAGAAGGAAGCTTTCAAAACCAGCTAGTGGTTTAAATCAATATCCAAGGCTGTGGGCTGTGCTACCTGGGAAAATCAGAACCAGTATGCCTCTGCCAGATCCCTTTTTTTGCATCGAGGCACTCTGACAGAAGGGCCTGGTGGACATCTGTGCCTCAGAATTCACTTCCGAGTGAATCTCTAATTAGCTGGTAAAATCTCTCAGATTTCTCTGCTTAGGGTTGATTTGCTCTGATGGAAGTATGTCTTGAAACACTCTATAAGCTGTGCTCCAGCGGGAAATACAAATATGTACTTTCTTAAAATGCATTTGTGGTATTTTGAAGTAAAGTTGTGAGGACACGTTAAATTGGCATGCCAACTGTGTCCCACCTCTCCTCTTCTCTTCCTGTTAATGCAATGTTGAAGGTCTGAAACCCTGAGCTTGCCACCTCCTTCAGGGGGGTTAATTGTCCCACTCAAGGGAAATGGAAAGAAGAACTAACAGTGTAAGCATAATCTTTTGTTGCTGTTTTGTGCACTTTGTATTAATTAAATTGCAAAACTGGTTTTATACTACTTGTGTGGAAGCTCTTTCTCCACTGAAATAATGTATATTCTGACTTCATCAGCTTAGTTTAGTTGATTGGTACAAGCCTTTTCCCAGTTTTCCTCTTCTATTCATTCCTAGTGCCCAACAAATAGTTTGAGGAAAAAAGCTCCATTACTTTTCTTGTCCTTTTAGTTAAAAAAGGCTGCTGGAATGAGTGCCACTGCTAGGAAGCGTATCATGGGCATTTGTCTTGTATAGCCGCTCACAAATGTTTATTATCATATCAGAAAGTTATAAGGGTAAGTACAGAGCAGTGTTGCCCTTTCGAGTCCAAAAGTTTATTTGTTGACACAAGACGCCTTGTTGCTGCATCAGATGTCACTCTCCTTGCCAAAGATTCCTGCCACAAAGAGCCTTGCTTGAGATTTGCTCTGCGTCGTCCCCAGTGCCATGCAGGCAACCGTTTGCACAGGACACGTGAATCACAAGAGGACAAAACTCTGGTGGTCTGAGTCTGTTTAAAGCCTTAGGTCAGAGTTTCCATGTATAAACATTGTCTTGTATGTTTATGTTTTTATACAGCTTGATTTATTGGAGGTGAAAAAAACTGTATACTAACTTTTTTAAGCTAACTGATTAATTATTGTTGATATTAGAATATGCTCATCAGCAATAATTCACATGATCAGCCTATAACACTGTACTATTAAGTTCATCTCCTTGATGAGATCTTCAGTTAAAATGCAGAAAGATGATTGTGGATTTTCTCACCATCTGAAAAAATCAATTTCATAATTATAATGTAGGTCTTTTAAAATATATGTCTCCAAATGTCTCAAGTTTCTGTGTGGGTGAAATCACAGACCTCTGGTGCACCCAATGGGTGTTTGTTCATAGATTTTCAGTATGAGAAGAACTTTATACTGGGAATTGGGATTCATTCCTGGGTCTTCATTTTGTACACACAGTCATATTTTGTGTTTAGAGTAAGACATTTAAACTTTAGGCTGTACTAACAGTGGCAGTGAAATACTTTACTTCTTCTTGTAGAGCACAACAATAGCTCCATGATTTTCAAAGTGAAATATATTAACATATTGGACTTGAGGATCTTAAAGGTCTTTTACAACAAAAATGGTTCTATGATTCTATCATTCTGTGTAGCAAGATAATTTTCATACACGTAGAGTCAAAGGGTACCACTGGGTACAAGGCAGTTCATAGATACGCTACTGCAGGAACTATTGAGTGAGCTCTATGATTTGGTCCCAGCTGAGTGCTTTATTCCCAAAACAAAGGGGGTTTGCACAGCTGCTGGTCAAACACAGAAGGTATCTACGGATCTGCCTTATGCTCACTCACATCCTTCAGTCTTCCCTGCCTCAGGGCAAGAAAATGAGTCTGTGTGGCACTGACATACAGTGTGATCTTGCAAGGCTGAACTTTTCAGTAGCCGTGCTTTAGGAAAGGCAGTATGTCTTCCACTAAAAGCACAGTTTTTCTTTTTTTCTTCCTTTTTTTTTTTTTTTTGAGTGCCAAAGTTTAGTAATTTTAGTGTGTTCTTGTCTTATCATTGCTCACTACTACAGCAGCACAAGCAAGACCTGTAGCCTTTCTGAGAGGTTTCTGTTTCCATATCTGTGGCATGAACTGCTCATATGTTGTATATTATTCAAGGTGTACTAAAATAACTTCTTTTTTTAATGTCCAGCTTTCTTTTTTTCTCATAACCCAGATACTGACTTCTTTCAAAGCAGAACTTCCTAAGTTTGTAGCTAACTTGAAATGTATAGCAGAGAGTACCATTGTTGCTGTTCAGTCCTACAGAGTTCAAGCTAAGCTCCAAGTACATAAATGTAATGAAGTGATAATACAGGGGTGAAAAAGATTTCTTTGGGTGTATCTAGCAACCCAGTGTTTGCTGGTAAAAATGAAATCAGCATAAAATGTTGTTTTAAAATCCAAAATCTGTAATTGTTTTTTAATTGTTAAATTGTTAAACAATTGTTTAATTGTTAATCTCCTTTTTTGGGGAAAAAAAAAAGAAATCCAACAAGATTGTTCCTTTTAGTCCATTTGTAGGTGAAAGCGTGTGTTAGTTACTTTATGACGTGTGATCTGATCACAGGTACAAACAGTTTATGGCACTGCAGTCATAGGTAGGAACCATCCAACATCAAAAAGCAAATAGTTTCTTTGGCTTTTACTGTTACACTATTCGGAAGAAATTTAGTTCCTGGACGTGAAGTAGCAAGCAGGCATGAAATGTGATATTGTTTAATGGTGAGTTTCAAACCTTTCACAGGGGGAATCCAAGAGAAAAATGACCTCTGAGCAGCCAGAAGTCACTGGCTGCCAACTGCTGACATCTGTACTTCTGGTGATGCTCTGAAATTCCTGACATATGAGGTTGAGCAAATAGAGTAAATTAATAAACCAAACATAATAACTCAGGATTTCAGCTCAGTTTCTGCATATTAAAAATAGTGAGCAGAAAGCTTCAGCATGGCAACTGTTTTTGAAGAGTACACATTTTGATTTGATATTACTCCAGTACTGGTTTGCCTTTGTGTTTGAATTGGTTAATACCTCCAGATTCAACCTTTCATGCCATGGTGAGGGAGTGTTCCCTCACTGACCTGATCTCACATTCTTTCAGTGTGAGATTTTCTCAGTCTTGAAATATTCTTTACTAACGACCCAGAAGTTCGGGACCCAAATCAAAACTTTCAGCATAGTCGGTCCAGCTCCAAATGTTATAGCTCAATTCCTTTTTGTTCATGACTTTCATACCAATACTCAAACAGCTACAGGGAAATCCAGTATATAACCATCATTTTCCTCTTTCTGCTACACAGTTTTTATCTTTCTGCATTTGTTTTTATGGTAGGATAGTTTCTGGTTTGAATTTTATCTAGCATAGAAATGGCCTAAAGGAACAGACCTAGATACTAGTATATTATTCCTTTCAGGTTTTGGCTGAAACTGAAACATGGAGGAAAACCAATTGTCCTCCTTTTTCCTGTTCTAAAAGATAAGTGTGACATGAAGCACATGCCTCTCTTAAATGCTCTCGCATGTGCCTAGCATTTTAGGTCAATAAACCCAGATCTGGAACATGGCTGATGCAAGCATTAAGGATTACAAATTTGTCATGAGGGCCAGATTCCAGGCAGAGGTTTCTTTGTTCCTCCAGAAGGGTTTATTCATACACATTACTCCTCTTCTTATGTCTCTGCTTTTCTGTGCTTAGCCACTAGATACTAACAAGATGCAGCCGTGCTTCCCCACTGCCCCCATGCCTTCCCTAAAAGCTTCATTCCTTGCCGTGCAAATGTTCAAAGGATGTATATATGGATGTCCATGTCAAGTTTTCCTTGGCAGACCAGAGGATGTTGTCGCTTCTCTGTTTCCAGGAACCCCAGCAACCCAGAACGTACAGCTTCTTTGTTGTCTTTTACACATACATTGACATCAACAAGCATCTGAACTTTTAAACACTTTAGCGCTGTAGCACCTAGAACCATTTCCCATCAGCAGAGGTGCTAAACTTGTTCTTGGCTGCATTGCTTTGGCACATTTCTCGGTTTGGGCCCAATGCCAACCATCTGAGTGACACCACATAGCGTCTCATGAGGGGCTGAGTGACAAAATGGCTCATGTGCTACAGAAGTTGCTGACTGTTAGGAGACAGCAGCAAAGGGATGGTACCCAGTGCAGCCACATTCGAAGATTAAAAAAAAAAAAAAAAAGTAAGTATAGGGGACACTACACTACTGCTCAAATTATCTGCCATTTCACATCCTGAATGCTGTGCATGTGCTGAAAAAGCTCTTTTGTACTTCAGCCACTCTCTTCACATTTTAGACTTCTGTTGTTTTGCTATGCCTCAGTGGAAACCTCTGTCTTCTAGGAGAGGCTGAGTAAGAGTTTGTATTTGTGGCCTCTTGGAAAGCAGCCAATTCTCATTTGAAGTGAGTTATATTATTTAAGTAGGATCTGTCCAGATAGCATTTACAATTTTTGTTTGTTACCTGCCTAAGGATACCAGGAGTAGGTGCACCAGACATTCATATATTCAATGAAGTTAATCAATTAATACTTGAACCAAGCTTTTCAAGAGAAGATCCACACAAAGTAGCCTACAGTTTCAGCCAGCTAAAACAAATTAACTTACTATTAGGCAGCCAAGATTTTTTATGTGGCTTTTAAATTACATCCACTTTCTGCTGCTTTGTTTTCAAGCACCCCATTCTCTTTTTCCTCTATTGGTGTGATTTTTGTCCCTGTAAGTGAGGTGGCAATGGCTGCACGAGCCCTGTTCAAGCAGCAGAGAATGCCAGAGCAGGAGAGCCGAGAATGTTCAGCTGAAGACAGGCTCAGTTGTGCCTTCCAGTGCCTCCACTCCTGGGGATTTTCTGTTACTAAATAATGTTCTTAATGACATTTAAGTTTCCCATGAAAATAATTAAATTAACTCTGTCGAAAGACTCTTTTCCTTTCTGATGGTAGGATGGGAGATTAATAATCAATTGATTGCCTGTTCTTTTCTCCCACCCCTTTTAAAAAAATATTATAAATATAGTTTTCAAAGGATATGAGAGAGGTGAGAAATTAAAACTATGGAAAGACTGGGGCCTTGCTGTAACTCTGAAGAGACTCAAGAACAACCTGTGGCTCACCATGGAAAAAGGTGAGTGTCCAGCACTGGCAGTCAGATCTGGCTGCCTTATGCACTTCCCCACGGTTTGGCTTAGCTCCTCTTCCCCTCCATACTTTTGTCTTTCCTCAGCCTTGGCATCAACATCATTTTTACTTGTGCACTAGTGACATCTTACTCAAAAAGTTTCTGAACTGCTCAGAGGTGATTGAGGCTTAGTGTGCTGGAGGCAGGGACTAGTACAGTCTTGTCCAAACAGAGAGTATAGAGAGAAAATAACCTGGGTGAACCAGTTCTCGAGGGATTGAAAGGGAGAAATCTCCTCACACAAGGACATGGAAAATGAAATAAAGTACTCTGAAAGAAAATGTGCGGCTTAAGGCTCGAGTGCCAGCTTAACACCCAGGCAGTGAAATGATTCTAGCTACAGAGATGTATGCCTCCACATAATACCATTACCAGCATGCTGATCTCATTGTCCTTGGAGAAACAGAGCCCAGTAGGAGAAAAAACAGAGTACTCCAGTAGATATATATCATCAGTGCTGGGTGCTGGCAGTGGTTTCATTTGATATCAACGGGGCCAAAGAGTGGAATTTAAGTTGGGAAATAAACTAAGCCTGCACATTTACAATAGGTCACAAGAACTGTCTTGGGGCAAAATTCCACATTTACTTTTAAAACTCCTGTTATGGGTAGCATTAGAGCCAACCTGGAGATAAGACTCAGCATCTATCCTTTGCTCCGACTTGACTCCTTCTTGCGGAAGGTTCTGAGCAGCTCTTTCCTCTGCCCCACTGCTCTGATGTGAACAAAGTAGGACCGAGTATCATGATCAGTGGAAAAGGGCAAATGTGCTTAGCCGATACACTCTTCTCCATGCACGGACTCTTTGGTGAGTGAGTAAAGTATTTAGGGTGGAAGCAGGAAGTCATAGTAACAGGAAAGTAGTAAATACAGTGAACAAGCATCCTCCCCTCTTGCCTTATTCCAATAATGAGCCTTGAGTCACTTAAAGTGAGGGGAAAATATGAAGAAATACTGAAGAATTTGTGATAAGAGATCAGGATATGTGACAAGTTTTTCTTCCTGAGCAGGGAGGGATACTGGGAGAGAGGGTAAGCAACTCAAACCAGAAAATTTATCTCCTGACCCCGGGGTCTATAAAACTGAAGACCTAGATCTACAAAAGGCAGTGGGCATCTCCAGCAGGTCTTTGGTAGGACTTAGCAGCCAAACCAAAACTTCCAGCCTTCAAAGTGCAGACTTGACTGCTTAACAGCCCTATAAATCTTTGCAATCTAGATGTACTTTGGTTTTAGAAGTTCAGGTTCTGATTTCACCTTGCAAGTGTTTGATACCCTTGTTCCTTAAATTATCCTGCCTGAGTGTGCAAAATATATACATACATCTACATGTGCATCTACTTCATGCAAAATATAGCAATGCTTATTACAGTTTTTTAAAACATATCCCATAAGAGCTGGAAATAGTACCCTACTAATACTTTTTTCCCCATGGTGAAATATTCCCTGCTTCTACACTGTAGCTATAAGGTTCAGTGTAGGAAATTGTATTTTAAGGAGACTCTTGCAAGTAGTGAGAAACTGTGCAGAGATTCATGCTATAGCATGCACAGCAGGTGGAATTCAGATATTGAAGGAAGCATTTCTCGTCTCTGATTTTTGAATGGTACATGCAACCAGAAGCAGATGACCCAAGGAAAATAGTCTGATGTGAAAGAGTGAAGTGATGGAAAGCCCCACAAGAAGAGGATGAGCTAAAAGGATTCAGCTGTGCTTCACTTCACACTAGCAACTACAGCTACCAACAGAATGAAAACAAACCACTTCCTAATGACAGCACCTCCTGGAACACCTGTATTAGATCTAGGCATTTTCCCCTTCCACATTTAGTGGATAAAAGAAGCAAATTGAGCTTAGAACAGAGATGGAAGTTAAGTTTCTCTATCCCAGGTATTATCCTAATGTTGAAGAAAAACTTTTATTCATTCATACAGACTTGATGAAAGAGAAGTTGTTATTTTACCTTTAGGACCTAATAATGTCTTTCTATATGCCTACTAGTATAAGTAGAATGAAATATGGTCATTGTTCTGTGATATTCTGTGATTTCTGGTCAAGATTTTCAGGTCTCTAAGTTCAAAAATGTGTAGTTTGATGTAAAGAGGTTATTCATAGGCCTGCATTAGCAATCTGGAAAAGTGCCAGAAATGACAGGGAGCAGCATCTTAGGTATGAAGCAAAAACTGCCCATGTGTTCTCTTAATCTGTTGCAATGCTTAGCAGAACTGGGTTGCGTTATCATTGGTCCTATCATAGCTGAAGGCATTGTTTATTTCTTCTTACGTGTTTTAAAATGCACAGGTTCTTGAGATATAGAATTTAAATCTCACCCATAACTTCAGTATTTCATGTTGAAAAGCTTTAGGCACTTGCCTATGCTGTTGCTCTAGCATGTTGTACTAAGGTAGTGCCTTTTAGATCATCTGATTTTTAAGAACCACAGTCTGAGGCAAGTTACTAAGTGTGTATATATATGCTTATAGTATATAGGAGGCCTAGATGCTTAAGTGAAGGCTATGGATCTTTATGTGGTGGTCTGACAGCTGTAAGTTTACTACAGTGACAGTTGTGACAGCAGAAATTACTCTGGGTACCTAGATCCTGATTCTGCAACCTCTGCCTTCTCTACTTAGCTAGAAACCTTTTCCTCCCTGGAGAGAATATGATTAATCATATGACTTTAAGCTGTTAAGAAACATTAAAGAGTAGGGGTCCTTTTCTGCCTTAAAAAAAAAAAAAAAAAAAAAAATTTGGCCCTGAGGTATCTTATGTGTTTACTTTGGCCCTAATATAAAGAGGGCAAATGAAATTCATTTCTGCGAGGAAATACTACTTCTGCTTAGGAGAAAGGAAGTTACGTACACTCCAAGAAGCTTTCTAGGAGCTAATTATCTCAGCAATAATAACTACAGTCTTAATGGATACATCTTGATTCTCATCATTTAGGAGAAACCTTTTAATTACACTGTTCTTTGAAGAATCTTCTGTATAATATTATTATCACAGTTGGGATTGCCTACGGATTGGTTTTAGCTGTCCTTTGAAGAACTCCTATCTCTCCCATGCCATTTCCTAGGGCTAGGGAATTGCCTCATGGAGTGAACATACGAGTTCTGACACTAGTTTAATAAATGATTACAGATGCTGCAGGTAATTTTGCCAACTGTTCTCTAAAGGCATCTCCTGAGGGAGGTGGGGGGAGGGGTGTGGGAATCAAGGCTGATTCTGATTTTCTTTGTACTAATCATCTAGTGGCACAAGTCCATCAAAACCGGTTAATTCATTTCACTGATGGAATCCAGAATAAAAACAGTAGTTTATTGCCTGCTTTTAATATCTCTGATAGGAAAGGTATGTTCTTGAGTAAAATATAAAATTGTCTGGTTATTGGAGTAACAGACCCAAATGCATGGGTATGTTCATTCTTATAAATAACTTGCAGTTTTTATGTTCAAAGACTGAAGGTAAATTTCATTTAGCCTAATTAGTACCTCTGGAATTTCTCTGTGTATAAAGGCAGCAGCAAGACACCAAGTATGGTATATTTAATAGTCCCTCTGTTATTGCTGGCATTTTCAAATAGTTATTTCCTAGAAAGTTCATGTCCTCTTCCTGGTAACGGCTGGTTTGCCCCAAGGTATTGGCTCGTTCCATTATTAACATATAAGTTCTGATTTTTAATTGCGGGCATACCAGAATGCAGTGTTTGCCTGGGTGGATGGTTAGTTCTGCATATAACCAGTCCTTTGCATGTATCCGTTACCCCTTGGATTGGCAGGAATGGCAAAGGCACAGAAATGACTTCCTGCATAAATCTCTGAAAACTGGTTGATGAAAAACTGAACA
>NW_010273570.1:0-1640 GCF_000690775.1 Eurypyga helias
TTCCTGACTGAATCCAGCACAATATTTTATAGTCTAAATTACATATTTTACATTATTTATATTTTAACTTTATCCAGAATCCCTAGTGTCTTGCATAATCAAAACCTGACTGTAACATTCAAATGAAAATACTAGAGCTTTGTCTTCTATCATTTTTCCTCCACAGAGAACTGGTTTTTACAAGCATACATTTTAAAAGATGTATCTGACATAGAATTCATATTCCTTCTTCATACAAACAGAAGCACAATTCTTAACATGTTAGAGGTAGTGCAAGTTTGTCACTTAGAAGAAAAATTAAAGTTAGATAGTATTATTTCATTCCATATGAATCCCATTCTTGTTGGTAAATTATTCTAACCAATAATAATAAAATAACTCAAACCACCAAACCTCCATCTGGCTTACCACAAAAAAAAAAAAACGATCAAGTTGTAAACTTAGAGCAAGTACCTATACAACTATTTGTCCTGGTTTCAGCTGGGATAGAGTTAATTTTCTTCCTAGTAGATGGTATAGGGCCATGTTTTGGAGTTAGGATGAGAATAATGATAATAACATACTGAAGTTTTAGTTATTGTTAAGGAGAGCATACAGTAAGTCAAGGACTTTTCAGCTTCTCATGCTCTAATGACTGAGAAGGCTGAAGATGCACAAGAAGCTGAGAGGGAATACAGCCAGAACAACTGACTCAAAATTGCCAAAGGGATATTCCATACCATATGATGTCATGCTCACAGTATAAAAACTAGGGGGAAAGCTGCTCAGGAACTGACTGGGCAACAGTAGTGAGCAATTGCATTGTGCATCACTAGTTCTGTATATTCTATTATTATTATTATGTCAATTATTAAACTGTTCTTATCTCAACCCATCAGTTACTCCTCAATTTGCAGGCTTCCTTGGCATTTTATCTTACCTGTACCACTGAAGGCCTCATCTGCTATTTAGGTTACTTACTTCTCATGATAAATAATCCTCAGTGAATTAATTACATGGTGCTATGATTTACTCCTTTGAACTAAAGTCAATGCTAAAAACATAACATTATCTTACTTGTCATACAGCATTCATCATTACATTCTTTCGATTCATTGTTGTAGTCCAGCTTTAACACCAGATTCCCAATCATATGAATAGCTAAATTTAGGATGATAGCTATATGATTGCATTACTAAATTACATTCAGATAATGAGGTGAGTTAATTTAAATTATTTTTAAAAAACAAAACCATCATAATGTTAATTTTTTTAATGTTTTACTGACATCACATTTATGTAAAAATTCTGCCCAGAAATACATACTACCTATAAATTACTAACAGGAAAATAGAAGTGTTTGTGCATCCCATTAACAAAATAACAGGTACCTGTATATTATACCAACCCTTAAATAGACAAAAATGGAAAAGCACAATACATTTTTTCATTCATTCTATAGAAAAAAATCAAATTACAACGAGCAACCTCTAAGAAAACATTGGTGTCAGCTGTGTTTTTACTGTAAAATTACATGATTTCCATAATTTATAAAGGTGAATAACAACATGTAGCTGTCAGGAGAGTTAATATCACAATGAAGAGGGCAAAGAGGTCTCCACTATCACAGAATCAGAGACTGGTATGGGTTGGAAGGGACC
>NW_010273571.1:0-23048 GCF_000690775.1 Eurypyga helias
TCGATAGTGTGAACAAGGTTAGGTCAATGATAGGAACTCCTAAAGAACGCTCCTTTAAGCTTCCTAATCCCTTTTTCTTGAGAAGTTGTCAATATGAGAATCACAGTAAAGATATTTTGGCAATATAATCTTCAGCTGACACTAGGAAAGATATCCTTACCAAGTTTAATGGGATAATCACTTTACAAGTTTAAGACGTGATGAAAAGTTTGAGTTACTTGAACAGCATTTTTACTAGATTTCAATTGTAATAGAAAATTTCTGAGAAGACTACAAGGTAAGGTTGGAGTTGTTTTGCTCGTCTAAATGAGACAATTATTTTTTACTTATGTTTTAACACTGAAAACAAGACCAACTATGCTAAGCTCAATATTTTTAAACTTTCTTTTACTTTTTAGGTTTTGTTTTTGTTTTTGTTTGGTTGGGTTTCTTTTTTATTTTATTTTTTTAATCACTTTATGTTTTTGCACCTGTCTGCTTAAGAAAACTTTTACTGCTTGTTTAACTAAGCTTTCATTCAGTTTAATTTTCTGTTTTGTGGAAATGCCATGGTCTCTATTTGGATGACATATTTAAAGGACATCAAAGAAAAAAATGAAAATGGTATTTCCCTGTGATGTAGGAAGAAATGTTGACGTTTAGCATAACACCCGATGTTTGAATAACAGAGTGACTGGGGCATTATTTAGCACATAGTTCTAATGGACTAATTAGTTCATGTGCGATTCATGTGCTTGCATAGCTTCCTTGAGAGAGATACTTCCTGAATTGGGAACCAAGGGACAACTGAATGAGACAGGAAACAAATAAATAGATATTAAGAAACAAACTCTTACATTCATATGACAGAAATAGACTACCAAAATACTGCATTAGTCAGTGAGGATGAAGCATAAAGCAAGATGGAAAATAAATTATCTTTTTGTGCCACTTTTTTTTTCTCCCACATGTTCTGATGACAATTCAAAGCCAATGACAGATGTAATTCTAATTTGTCTCATGTTGTGGGTGAAAAAAATCAAATACCTCATTGCTAAACCCTGTACTTTTCTCCCAGCCCCTCAAGGGATTATAAACAGGGAGAATGAGGAAAGTTTTGGGACGGATGCTCAAAGTTTAAGGGCTATGAGGCTATTTAAGAGATGTTAATAGGTATCTTTTAGCTCCTGCAGCAGATGATAACTTATGGAATAGTATTACAGAAGTTAATATGTATTCTTCACATAGAAATGAGACTTAGAAACATTGTGAAACACAGTAATAAAATAAAAATGCCTTTTCATCTTTTACTTCGGTTTAGATCAGTTACCAGCTTGCATTTTTAAGGTATTCTCTCATAAGTGATCACATCCTCATTGAAAGCTAAGAAGGGAAAGAAAAAGACCAGTTAGACTACCAGAAGATCCAAAATTAATCTCTAACAAAGCAAGTAGTTCACCAAAGTCCAATCTGTACATCGGTTTATTTTCAACTTAGAGTTCAAAAGAAATAGCAGCTCTGTGGTTAAGCAATGATTGAGGAGTTTAGTAATAGATCAAAGCAAAGGATAGGAGAGAGATGGGTGAGCATCTGGGAGGGAAAATGGATAACATTTTCCTTGGCATGGTCTGGGAAAAAAAGGAGAATGTTGGGGAGAGAAGGGGGAGGGAAAATAAGACAGACTTCCGAGGAGAAATACTTTTGCTCAGAATGAATGGTGAAAATTTCCTGAAAAAAACTTGAAAGATGCTACCGTTGTACTGTAATCCTCCAAAATTATTTCTGTAACTAATTCCTCATTTGAAACCTGTTACTTTGTTTCAAAATGCACAATTAAAATGCTTCAAAATACAAGCCAGTTCTATGCTTTCTTCTTAGCGCTCTGCTGTGTTTCACTATATTATAAAGGGATTTCCGCTCCCCACCCACCCGCCTCCCCCGAGATTTTTCCTCTGGAAATGAAGGCTTCTTCTGTATTACCCTTATAATATTAGGTCTCTATTTGCATAGAATTATTATGACTTAGGGACACATATTTCCCTTTTTTGGGGGGGTAAATTTAAAAAAAAATTTTTCCATTTTCAACATTTTAATGTTAGAAGGCAAAATTTTTCTTGTGTTTATCATATAAATGTATTTACAGTCCATTATTCACTATTAAACAACTTATGCAAAGAAATATAAATTTCTTAAAATAACGATGTTTCATTTCAGTAACCAACTGCTATATGTATCCTAAATCTTTGCAAAATATATTTGGGTTTGCGATTAGGGAACATATACTTTTTTTTTTGTGCTAAAGAACTCTGAAATATTAGTCTTAGCCTAATTCCATCCTTCTGTTTTTCTAATGGATTTTTATTTACATACCCAGTCATTTCTGTTGATGGTGCTGCTGCCCTGTGCATGGTAATCATGTGCAACTTTCTTGGGAATAAATTTGTCATCTCTGCTGTGTCTGCCAGTAGGATTGTTTGTGATTTCACAGGTGGAAAATATTGTGTCACAAACTATTTACCTGTATGCTACAGATCAGAATCAGACTTAAAGGCAATATTACATGGATAATTCCTAAAATAGGAAGGAAAGTATTGTGTGTCTGCAGCATACAGCTTCTTTATAATGGCAGATTCTGTGGGTAGAAGAGGGAATACGCTATAGATTCATAATTAATGAGAAGTAAACATGTTACTCCTATGATTTAGAGGAATTTCTCAGGCCTTTTGATAGGGGTAACATACAAGATGCCACCATTTTTGTAAGAGCATTGTGCTTGGGCATTTTTAGGGAATTAGGTACTGTTTTCTAGGATGAGAACTCTGATAACTGAGCCACTGAAAAAAGCAAAGCTCTCCTTTGAATAATTTAAAAAAACCCCACATATCTTCTACTGCATTTCATACCAACCCCAATTCTATGCTTATGACTTAGGTTTTGGGAGATAATTGCTTAGTCTGAGCATATGGTCCCAGGGCCAGCAGCAGTTGAGCAGTGGGTTTTGAAGGTCACAATTTTGGATTTAGGTAGAATTTAAGTATTAATTTGTGGGATTTGAAAGTTTTCCCAAGATCAGAAGCTGTGGTATAGCAGAGAATGAAATCCAGTTGTCTTGTGTTGCAACCCATAAACACTGGGCTCTATAAAAGACTACGAAATAATTTGGATGTTAAATCACTGACTTAAAGGGAAAAAATGTTAAGGGGTAAGGGTTTTAGGTATTTCAGGATCTAGTCACCAAGTTTTTATTTTTATATACTGATAGGATAGATCATATTGAGACTGTAAATATTTTAAACTATTGAGGAAACTACTGTGAGGAGGAAGGGTGCTACATCTCTGTGACAGGCCTATCAATGGCCTTTCATGTTTATAATTTAAAATTACATTTTGCAACTAAACAGATCAGAGAAAGGAATTCAGAAGAACAAGTTCTTAATGCCAGAGTTGTGGTAAAGAGTGATGAGAGTAATTATGTTTTTAGAATTCTATTCTCTGCCACTTTTCTAAGATGACAAAACCCAAGAATTTATTAAGATTGGGGAAAGTGGAAAAAATTATACTGAACGTTTATTTGCAAAAGATTCTTCTCAGCAAAAAGAAAGAGATAGAGCAGGTGGTCTTCCTGACTTAGATACCCTAAGTCCTCATTCAAGTGCTTCATTATTGCAGAATAAACAGAAATCCTGCTGTGACTTGTTATTTAGCCATGATGTTCATCATGGTCAAAAATGTGTATATTAGTCATTATTTTAAAAATATTTGTTGGGAGGGAAGACATGACTTAATAATATATGTAAATACACATCTGAAGGGCTGCAGTGACTACCTTTCTTTTGATTTCAGGCTCAGATTCACTTTTCTTGGTAAATCAGTCTACATTTAAATTGAGAGAAAAGAGCCTTATATTGACCTCACTAAAGGGAAAAAGACATTGTTAGATTTTTCATAACAGTCAGGTATTCAGCAAGGCAGTTATACATGTGTGGATTGGAGTCATACTACTGTAAACTCTTTTCTAGAATACCTTTTATTATCTGTAAGGCTGAATAATCAGGCAGCTTGTCAGTCTTTGTAAAGTAGAGAATAATTCTGCCTTCAGAAGTCACATAGTGAAGATGTTACATTTTGGTTAAGAACAAACCCTCACTTTTCCACAGGTGAAGGATCTTCACCTGTGAAAATGCTCAACTAACTTAAAACCATATTCCACAGTTAAAACAAATTTGAAGAACCTAAATAATCGAGCAACGCCAGATTTGAAGAGTGCCTAATACTGAATGAGGGAGCAGGACTACAGTTGTATTTAACAACGTCTAGTTTAATGACAGCTAGGGGAAGAGCAGATTATTATACCTCCTTTTTCCTGTTGCTTCTATATAACAGTTGGCCCTGTGATGATTTGATATTTCTAAACCATATTCCTGATTCTGATAAGCACTGGAAAAGGTATTTCTAATGCTAACTGGAGTTTCAGTTCATCTGGAAAAACAAAGGGTTAACGAAATCGTCTCTTCCATTCAAGTGCTAAAAGCCAAGAGTTTTCACTGCTTTCATTTGTAAGAAGAGCCTCATTGAATTTACTTCTGTTTCACTTTTAAAACTTCCTGGCTTTTCATTCACAAATCACACGTTTGTCTTCTCCGGAAAAGCTTTGCTTTTGTTTTTGTGACCTACATTTGTAGGGCCTCTAATTAGCAGGCAGCTCTGGGATCTGCTGTCCCTCAATAGCTCTGCTGCTTTGGGATCCTAAGCTAATCAGAAAACATGTTGCTGAAATCTCAGTGAAAGCAACTACTTACTACTTGTTGGCACCTTAACCTGAACCACATAACACAAAAATGCATCATAACTGCAGATTTTCCCATATATTGTATTCATGTCCTAGTCTGGCAGCTATTGAGGTTAAAATGATAAGGCTCAAGCATAGAGGTGAGGTAAGGTAAGTTTTGATTGTCCTTAAAATAAAAATGTACTAGCATTAAGTCAAAACATTCTTTTCTGCATTAGTGTTTGCAGTCACTTCCTCAACTTTCTCCTTTTCTTCCAAAAATCTTTCCTTAGCCTCTGTAGCTAAGCTGCTCATTATTTTTACCTTTGTGTTCAAATGATCATTCTGGCTTATGAGAAAGTGGCACAACATCTTACTTAAATAGCATTAGACCACACAAGAACTAAGTTTTCTCTGTTCCAGTTGTCAGAGTAAATGGGAGTTTGGCTGGAGCTGCAATGCAGCATTTGACTCTTTTGGTAATAAAAAACATGTTACGTATTATGGTGAATTGATATGAACTGCTGCATTCAAGCACATCAACCAACCAACTACTCCCATCACAGGATCTTGTTACTTGCTCGACGGCATTTTTAGAGTCCTGCTATGCCTGTCCTGAACAGGGCCATGTTAGTAGCTGGGCAGCCTAATGCTTTGTCCTGCAGAATAAGTAATATCATTATCATTGGAACAAACAAGTTTCATTTTCTTGGGATTTGCCCTCTGCTTGCCTGCATACTCTGATTTTGCTGTGCTTAAAGGCACTCTATTTCTCTTACAAATTTGCTAATGATGAAGCCCTTTCCTATGTCTCACCATATGCAACATTTCTAAAAATGTATAGCTCTATGGCCACTATTTGTCAGAATCAAACTAAGCTGAAATTAGCCAATAAGCTCAAATCTGTTGGGAGATACAGATGATTGAGTGCAGTTTTTACCAAAGAAATTAAGGTTAGGTTGACTTGTACCTGGGAATAAGTACTATGTATCCCACAGTAATGTCTGTGCAATGCAAAACACATATTTCAGGCTAGAACCACATGGACAGGAAACAGGTATGGAGGCACCTAACTAGTACGTAACCTTCCATCTAGAATATGAGGTGTTCAGTCTTTTCCTGTTCCAGGATTAGCTAATAGTAGGACAGAAAATTTGTCCGAGTGGCAAGACTGCCTTGCTTCCAGAAATATTTTTTCTTGGGGTTTTTCTGCTCTACACATACTCCATCCTCTGGCACAAGAGCGGAAAGTATGTGCTGTATGTCAGGTAGCTGTTCTGCAGATATGTAGCTGTCCTTGCATTTTCTGGGAAATTGTAGCACATTGCACATGTGCTTTAAATACAGAACTTTTTCCAACTGTGAGATCCACTGTGCATACACAAATCTGCTAACTCCCAATTCTCTCAAAACAAGAGTCACTCTGTCTCTGAACACTAAACGTGGCATACCTACAGGCTGTGTAAGATATTGCACAAGATCATAAACGGAGAGGCTGCGGCATACAGCTCTCTTCTAAGACTGTGTGAAAAGGGCTGTTTGCAGCCTGGATGCATGTACATATGCAGTGACTCATCCAGTCGAAAAGGTTGCACAGTGGAGACTGAGGGGAATTGATGCTCATGCTGAGGAGCCTCTACAGTGTCAAGAGAGACTTGGCCCAGATATCACCCCCAGGGGCAAAAGGAGGAAATGTTCCTCTTTTATACAGTAGTCAGATGGTTTCAAGAAGTGGAGAGGAAGTTCCATCTTTATTTAAATGGATATTTAAGTGCCTTTGACAAGATGGTAAAATTTTACTTGCAGAAAATTAAGTCTGTTCTTTTAAGAGGCAGTTTTCTTATTCAGTTAGACAGATTAGTATGTGAATAGAAGTTTTGCATTCTGTCCTGGTTTCTAAGTCTGGGGCTGTTGGCTATAATAGGATGATTAGACGAATATTGGCTTCTCCTGCCTTGCATTCTTCAGCACATTAGATGTGCTCCTTCTCACATATGAAAAGTATCCCCTAACTTGGCTATAGTTGAATTGGCTGCTCACAGCTTTCAGACTTTAGACTTTTTGGTGCCCACTTTCTGGCAGAAACACAGGGCATGCTTATAAATCACAGTAGCGTTAAAGGTGTCCAAACTGACGTGTCTGTATAGTGCAGTGCAGTGCAGTGCCAGGCAGAAATATGAAACCGAAGCTCAGAGCAACAGCGTAGTGTTACGGTGGCACTGCCGTCATACTAGTACACCCTTCTAGAAGGAAAGGCTGTCTGGCTCAGACCCAGCGTGCTAAAGCCAGTAAACTGCTTCAGTTTCTTTAAGAGACCGACTTACCACCAGCTCAGGGCTTTTTGTGCCATATTTGATTTACGTAGGCATGTGCTTATTTGCAGTTTTATGGTCACTTAGGGTCTTTAGACATTACTGATATTCTTCACAAGGAACTTTGCCAGTGCCAGAAATATATTTTAGCAAATTCTGGCTGCTGAAAGAGAGTTCTTCCCCTTTCTTGTTCTGTCAGCTCCTGAGCAGAGCATCTGTGCAATGCACATCTTGGGTGCAATTTTGTCTCTGTCTGCAGAGCATCTAAACTCTTACCACAGTCAGTGGAGACTGAGTCCGTGGAGTATGGGGAGATATTCAGCTGTCCAGCCATAGGGTTTAGGTGAGCTGATTTTGCTCTCCATGTAGGATTTTTAATATGTCAACCTGCAAGTTGCGTCCCCATACCAATCCATCCTCTCAGAGCCGAAGTGACAGGTGTCACAGGAGCAATCCAGATCTGCAGTTACAAGAATTTCCACTGCACGGGAATGATGCCTTGATGTTAGTTGTTTACTCTGAAATCGTCCTTTACCCTGAAATCACCTTTCATTCAGCCACATTCCGGCAAGAACAAGCAATACTTATCTGTGAAATCTGAAATAGCAGTTGCAAAGGTTTAGAAAACATGATGTGTGAGAGAAATAAAATGATCCTTACTAAACTTGCTGAATGTGTCCAGCAGATGGATTATGGATGTTCCAATTACCAGACCCCATTTTAGGATCTTTTATACATAATGTTAGCTTGTATTTTCTGCAGTTCACCTAGAGATTTAACTCAAATCCCCTTTGTTCCTCTTCCTTGAAATATAATTGCTCCTTCTCTATTGGAGACAAATATAACCTGTTTTTTTCCTTCTGTTTATTGACAATTACCACCTCTTCAGAAATCATAATGTCTCATGATAAAATGCCATCCCAGTGCTCCCTCCCATATAATCTGGGGGCTTTGACGCTTTCTAATTCCTTCTTCACTTCCCTTCTCCAAGAACATCAAGCAACTCTCATGTGATTTTTCCAAACCCTGAATGTTATTTTGACAACCACACAAAATCTAATGCATAAATGGAGATCTTGGCATGAGGTCTATTACTGATTCTTGACTGAGATTAGAGAGAACAGGAAAGAGCCACTCTGGAGTAATAACAGACTTGGCATAGCTCAACACCCACCTTACCCTCCATAAATGTCATGGCAGGTTCTTGGATGCTCACTGCAGACTTGAAGCCCTGGAGGGCTCTAAGTGCCTCTCGGAGCAGGCAGCTATGCAGCTGCGCTTGCTGCCTGCCATTTCAGCAGTGGGACTGGGTGCCCAAGTGCGTTCTGCTCATGCATTAGGGTGAATTACGGTGGGTGAGAGCAACTGCGGGAGCTGCTGAAGTGCACACTTCACCTACTTTAGTTCATAGTAAAGCTAATGTTTCTTTCCTCCCACATTTTTCATGCTACAATGCACACAACTGAGTACCATGCGGTAAAAAAAAATGTACCCTTTTAAACTCTAAAAAAAATGTTGCTCTCTTCCTGTCATCAGGACCCAAGTAGATACATATATTTGCACACTTCAGTGCAATGCTAACTGCATTAACAAGTGAGCAAGTGAAGCCAAATTGCTTAAAAGGCTCCCAAACTCAGCAATTTTCAGCTGAGTTGGAATTAGCAGCTTGATTTCTCCTGTTCCACATAAGCTCCTGAGTCAGGAGCTAGTCTTTGTACGCAATTGGACTCAGGCAGTCTCTTTCCTAAATCACCTTCTGGGAACAATCAAGTTCAGCAAATGCTCCTGCTCCCTTCTGTCCCCTGGCTCAGCTCACAGCATCTCCTTGGCAGTGAATGGAAATTCTCCTACAGCACTGACTATATAATTAGAGAAAAATCTCTCTATTTCCTTTGCTCTTGTTTAAATAAAAACACTTTTCATGCAGTGGAGGCAATTCTACTTCCCACTCATTAACGGCAACCTTGTTGGCAGCTTTTACTCAAGAGATTTTCCATTAATGTAGCCACACAGAGAGCTTAACTACAGGACAAGAGGCAAGATATGTAAGACTTATCTTAGTGCCAAGAAGCCTACAATAGCTACTGAAACATACATGTTAATAAACATATCAGTGTTTTTTTCTTTTTATTTTAAAGTGAAAGAATTGTTGTTGAGTTGTTCAGAAATCCTAAAATTAAAACCTGCAATTGCTTCATACATATAGCAGTGATAAAGTACACAGTAAAACTACCCTGACAGCAGTAGCAAGTGTATTGTCTTTTAAATAGATATTTAGTAAATAAATTGAGTCCAGCTTGGGTTTAGCGAAAGCAGTCTTTATGTGCTTTATCAAGAGCACAGTTACATAACTCAAACAGAAATGGATCTCTGACTTGAATGCTCTATTTTGCCTTTATATTTATTATATCTTTTTTTTAATCATTGAATCATCAAGATTCTTCATCAGTCTTTAAAACATAAAGCACTTAAATATTTCTTATGCTGAAATGTTATGTTGAAAGAATGCTAATTTCTCCATAGACCTTGATGAATGAAGGTTGGGTTTGTTAAGAGGGATATATCTGCACTGTTGCTGTCACTTTCATCATGGTTCTCACAGTTGATTACCTAAAAATTTACCTTCTGGAACCATTTTACTGCACAAAGATTCCTGCTTTCTTCATATTTTTAAATTTAATCTCTAACTCTCCTAGTTTTCACGAAGACTTTCTCAAAGATTTTTAATTAAAGTTTCTAAGTTGAGTGAAGTTTCTGGGAGAGAAGGACTAGGAAGGTATCATTAAAGGGGGTACAGCACAACAGGCAGGAAGGAAGAAACAGAGAGTTACAAGGTCGGTTGACGCAGCTTCTTAGGTCCAGCTAGTATGGTCTCCATTAAAAAAGACAAATTTATTCTTTGCCTCATCTTGAATACTTGTTATCTTCTCAGAAGCCCGACACTAACACTCTTCTGTGCAGGAAGCTAGAATGGCCAACACCCTGCCATACAGCAGACCGGGACTGACAGGGTAATGGGGTGCACCTACAAACTACCATCAAGCCACTGAAGGTTATCTACGCTGCACCAGGGCAGCTGCACATGGGTGATGAGGATTGTGTCTCTCCGCTCACACAACAGACCTTCTGCTGTGCGGCCTGAATTTCTCATGTGGTCTTTGCTGCAGGAGCCAGGCTGAAATGCATTTATGGTGACACCCGTTTTGATGATGTGTGATGTCTTCTAAGCAGGGCGAGGCAGAGGCTGAGGCATTGAGCCCTGGAATACCTTTATGGAAGCATTATGTGACCTACCATTGCCAAAAGACTAGGCTCTAATATCCAAGGTCTTCCAGGGTTAAGACTAAGATGAAATATATACCCCACAAAGAAGTTTTGCCAAAATTTGTGAAGCACTTTGTTTTCAAGCTCTCATATTAATTCTCTTCTATAAACAGGTTTTATTGCTTAACTTTGTGTATGAGAGCAAACGCTCATCTGGTGGTTAGATGATCTGGTCTCATTGACACCAGCTGTGAATCTGGTCTGTAGTTTGTCCTGGGCTACAGTGAGAAAGTCATCTGGGTTTTGGTCTCCTTATCCCCTTATGTGCAGTCTTTGTTTCTACAGTGTTTTGGCTTTGTAAGAGAATGAGAAGGTTTGACTGCCTAACAAAGAAAGCTTTGACTGGGGCTTGGCTAACACAGTCCAAAATTAATGTTTTCAACAATGATGCTTTGTTCCCTGAATCTTTTACTTTTTCAGATGGAAGGAAGTTAAATATAACCTGTATGGGGCCATTCTAAAGAACTACATGCCAACATTTGATTAGCTACGTTTTTGGTTTTCTGTGGCACGACTTACGCAATCACTCTCTGAAAGTCTGTGCCCAGCCCCTTGGCAAATTTCAGTGCAGTTTGATAGGGGAAAAACATTTTGAGATAACTACCTTTTTATAAGTTTTGTTCAAATAGGCACTTGCGTAAAGGAAATGGGTCCTAAAAATGTTTTGAATGAACATAAGATCACAGAACAGTTCAGGCTGGACTGGACCTCATGATGTTAACTGGTCTAAACCCTGATCTAATCAATTCAGCTTGTCCAGTTGAGCCTTGAACTCGTCCGAAGATGGAGATGACAACATCTCTGTGTGTTCTGTTCCTGTATTTGACTTTCACAATGGTTAAAAGTAAATCCAAAAACTAATATGCATTTGAAATTTCCTGTTTACCAACATGTGTTTTTGCCTCTTTTCCCATTCCTGTGTAGCTTGGAGAAGAGTCTGGCTCTGTCTTCTCTGTATCATCTGACCAAATAATTGTACAAAATTGCAATATAAATTCACACTTTTTCTCATATACAGTTCAGTGTTAGTACCTACTGAGTAGAATTGGTTGAGAAATACAGTAATTTACAGTAATTTACCATCTTTGATATAAATACATTTGGTAAGCAGCCAGTGTTACAAGTACTAAATAGTAGGAAAGCCAACAAATTCTTCAGATTTATCTTCATGTATCCAGAAATTTTAATTAATTTAACATAAATGCAAAAACATTTATTTGAATATTTATTTTTTTTTTCCCCAAGAATCTCATGATCTCTACATGTTTGAAGACTATCAACTGACAAGTACCAATCATGGACCACAAATGAAAGATGATTGAAATAAACAATTCACTAGTAATCAAATGTGTGACAGTTATGTCTATTAATTTTTTTCAGCTTAGAAGGGGTTCAGGACTGATTTTTGAACCTACACATTAAAAAAAGCCAAACAAAATCGAACACGCACACACACACCCACCCCTCCCAGATTGGATACTCATTGCTGCAAACTTTTTCCTGTTCATTACGGTGCAACTGAGAACGACTTTCTAAAATTGTGGCAGGCTTTTTCTTCTTATTACTAAACCTTCCAGATTAGCATTTATCCTGGTCCTGGCACATTTTTCAGCACTGAATGAAAACCTCCAAATGGTGTGATCACTAAACTTAAAAGGACAAATAACACTTAGGAAATTAAGTGGCTGGTAGACTTGGCAGCTCTAGTAAATCATCTAGGAAAACCTCAGAGATATTTTTACTAGGATAAATCCAAAGATTCTTCATGGATTTTCATTCAATTCTCTTTGTTCTCAGCTAGTACAATGCATAAGAATTTGAAGTATGTATTTTAAACTCACACTTTTGAGAATGTTTAAAAATGGGCTAAAAATTTTTATCCTAATAAATGGAATTTATTTTCTTGTAGAAGCAATCTAATCAACAGTATAATATATTTTACAAGAGATAAGAAAGGTGGAACAGGAAAAAGGAACCATTCAAACTCAATAAAAGCTTCATTATCACAAACAAGTCATCAGGTTTTAATCTTCTTGTATTATTATTATATTGTAATATAATATTGTTGTTGATAAACTACAGCTGAACAGGTACAGTGCAAGTAAGCTCTCAGATATATGTACCTATAGGTAAAGGCATGGAGAGGCAAAGACAGCTTACCAGTAGTTAAAGAGAAACTTCTCGGTTTAGTTTTGTGGTTTTATTTTAGTGAAGTTTGCAATAGTAACTAGTAAATGTCTGCATTGGGTATCTTCCATACTGTTCTTGAACACTGGAAACCCATTCTCATTTATATGATATGTGATATAGACATAGTTAAATAATTGCCTTCACCAAATAACGGTTGTCATTTTTACTGCAGGTGATATTTTCCCTTCACTGTTAATTCTTTGTTTTATTTACTGTGGCATTCCAATTATTTGGCTGTGAATTTTCCTGAAATTGGGCAGGAAGTTGAATTTAGACCCTCAAAGTGGAAGCTGATATAGAAGGAGTTCAGCAGCATATGTGAATTTTGCTTTGTTCCTAACTCAATATAATAGTTAATACAGTACAAGTATGCTGAATTCCCTAAGTGTAGTACAAGGATCTGTGGCATTTACAAGTTGGTGTGTAATTTAGACGATTATTGCTACATGCTGTCATGTTTAGATGCTCCCCTACGGCTTACAAAATAAGGCTTCACAATGGAATTATATTTCTCTGCCTTTGATTAGCCAAACAAAAGGTAATGAATGAACAGCTAGTGTTTTACTTCAGACCTTATCAAGTTTTAGCTTGCCAAGCCTGATTCTGCATTGACTTGACTTCCAGTCAGCAACCTTACTGAACATAGTGCAAATCGATATTCCCTGAGTTCTCTTTATCATGTTTTTAAGACTGTCTGTGAGGATGAAAAGCTCATAAAACATGTCATAATGAAGGGTCTGGAATCTGAAGCCTTCCCACCCTCTGCAGTCATTGTACCTCTTTACCTCTACACCTTGCGAAGAGTGTAGTCACGAAGAACTCTGCAGGAGCCTTTTCAATCCCTGTGATGCCTTTTAACATTGGAATTGGAAACAAATTTTAAAGACAAAACTGAAAATAACCTGACCACTTTTCTGTAAAATGTTAATGTTATTTTTGAGTAGAAAGTGGGAGATCCTACTCCTGTCCACATAAAGGGCAATTTATAAAAATCATGACCATACACTATATAAAGACCAACCAAGCAAGGAGCTGGAGGCCTTTGAGATTCCACAGAGGAGAAGCAAATAAGGAACCTGGTTAATATTTTACATTCTGTATAAGGACTGGTTTGAATTATAATTTCTTTCTGTGAATCAGTTAAAAATAAAGAGCTGGTGATCGAGGGGAGGGAGCTGCAAGCTGACGATGAAAATGCATCTCCTTACTCCTGAAATTTTGTAGCTTTGGTAAACTCTGGAAGATGAGTTTTCTTCCATGGAAAACTTGTCCTACTGGTAGTTCTGGAGATGATATGGAATTTCACTGTTTTAATTCACTCTGCAAGGTCTGCTTTAACATCAAAGGTGGATTTTCTTGGAAACAGGGAGCCTGAAGAGTGGGTTACCAGATCTTGTGCCTCACTACCTCAAACATACATTTTGTACTGGCTTTTGTAAACTGCATTATGAATTCTGTAAGTTTTTTGTCTTCAGAATGTCTTTAGAAAGTGGTTATACAATATCACTTCTCCAAGAAGTAGAAATCTTCAATTTGAAGATTAAATATAGAATTAGATTGCTTCCAGTTGTTCTTATGCACATAGTTTGTTTTAGTATTGTTGACCCACATGCAGTAAACCTGATCAGTTTATAAAGAGAAATCATGTCAGCTCTGCCTTTTTTTTTAAGATGAAAAGCCCAAAGTGTTTTGGCTGCTCTCATAAGAGAGGCTTTCCACTCATGATAGTGAAGTGGCACTTCTTGACACATCTTTCACTCTAAGTTTATCTTTCTTGACTGGTGAGATTCTTATGTGGTACTCCTCAAGCTGGACTTGAGTCACGATAATGTCAGCAGTTCCTCTGAACTGTGATGCAAATGCTTCAGCTTATGGACCCTGATGTCATCTGTTTTTCAGTTGCACAATATTAGCAACTCCTAGTAATTCTGTGATCAACTAATATACACAAGTGTATTATTTAACATTCATTTCAAAATTATGAGCTCTTGGATCACAGCAAAATTTCCAGGTAGTAGTAGCAAAAGTTCGCGTTCACCCTGTCACACAACAAACTAAATTGTTGCCAAGCATAGTTTCAAATGACTCTCCATAAAAACCCGCCTGCAGAGAGAACTCAGAACAACTGTCCTATCTTAGGTGTTTCAGTTAAGTGTTTAAAGTTAGGTGAGATGAATCTAGGTTTAACTGTATAATCTTACTGAATAAAAAGTAATAAATCATGCATTTCATAATTACCATCACAAAAGGTTTTACATAAGTGTGAACTTACATCAAATATTTCGATATTTAAATGCAGGTTTTCAATAATCAAGCTATTTATTTAAAGGATTTTCATGCTTAATAAAAAATAAATGTTTACTTAAGCCATTTTAAAAAGTGGGGGCAAATGGAAATTTTCTATAAATTATTTATGACAGGAGAAACTTTTCAATCTTATTTCAATCTACCATCTAGTCTGCTGCACTCCTAAATTTCTTTCTCAATAGCACTGAACATATGTGTGATTAGAAGTTGTTCTCCTTCTCTTCTTGCTGTATTTTTATTGGGCTTATGTTTTTCCTTTGACTTTTGTACCACAATATTAGAAAGTAAGCAAATTATTAATGTTTTGAGGTCTTTCTAATGTTATAACATTTTAAACTTCTCAGCTAAATCTCACTAACATTCACTAAATTAGTTTGCCTGAAAACTTATTCCATTATTTTATAACGTGCAAAAATATGTTTTAATTCTTAGAAACATTTGATGCTAATCAACATCTAATAGAGGATGACATTTCAATACCTTTGAAGTTCTTACAGGCTGATGCTGTTGACAGAGACTGTGGACTGGGCTGATATTATTTTTATTTCAAAGAAAGTGGAAAGTTATTTTTTAAGCATCTGAATTGTTAGCAGACGAGAAGAATTTGTGCTGCTCTGTATAATGGAGTATACACTTGGAGTGCAAGTATGAGTTGGTTGTCATCCTTCAAGGGAGTGTCTCAGTATACTTCATGCAATGCTGACTTACACAACAGTGTTTCTGGAGGGAAAAGAAAGGACAAAACCTAGGGTATTTGGAAAAATGGTGTCCTTTTCACAGTCCCTGACCCCTCCACACTGTCTTCTCTTTTCATATCAAACACAACTGAAGTGTTGTTACAGATGAAAAAAGATGTGTACGATTTTGTGCAAATGTGTTGGAGCCTTTGTAGGAAATCTTAGCCCCGCTGAAGCCAAGGGGAGTGCTGACCTGGGCTGCAGCAGGTCACCTTTCAGCATCAGCCTGCTGTGCTGCCTGTTTGCTGCTTCCCTTGCACTGGCATGATCACTAGCATGACAAGGAAAGAGAGAAGGGTGCAAAGACATATTTGAAGTAGCTTTTCAAATATTGCAAAGGGTGTGGATGGGAATGGTGAGAAGCCATGGTTCTTTTTAAGAGAAAGGGTCTGAAGGGAAACTACTGAAGAAACCCGCTGGAATATCTTTGGAGTTGCATATGTACTTGCGAGAGAAAAAAGGATAAACAGTTTAGAGAAAAGAGCTCTGAATGTTGCTGGTCACTGATAAAGACAGTCTTCTGCTTCAGATTTTAAAAATATTGTCATACTCGGCACCGTTCAATAACTCTAATTTGGCCATTAAATTCCTGTCACCTTTGCCCTTTTCTAATGATTGTGACAAAATGCTGTCTGCAATCAGCAAGACTCAATCGTTGTGGGAATAATTTGAATAAATAATCAAGTCTGCAGCTCATCCATCACCTTGACTGATTTCTCTATTCCCTGTTCACCTCTTCATGACATTTGGCAGGTCACTTGGTATGAAATATGCAAACAGTGAACTGAAATAGCCAAAGACTGCTGAAATATGCTGACTGAACCTGTCGTCTTAAAGCCATCTTTGCATGGCAAGCACATGTATTTTCTGTAAGCTTATTTTCCCTGCCACCTTTACCTTGTCTAGTATGGTATTTGTCCCCTTTACATTCACACAACTTGTACTTACAAACGTACCTCGTGAAGATGGGAATTTCTTGTTCAATCTCTTGGATAGGTACCAAAAGATAAGAAGAAAGGAAGAGTGAGCAGGAAGAAAGGCAGTGATAAGGAAATCAAAGGACTAAAGAAAGCAAGTAAAAGAATGTGAAGTGGGAAATCAAACATTAAAAAAAAAAAAAATAGAGGTTATCTTCTGTTTTAATGAAATTAGTGTAGATATCTTTAATAGGGTTAAATAGGCCTAAAATTGGGTTATATTAAGGGTGCTTCCAGATGGGATCATCTGAGTATTTCCAGGGCTATTTGAGCACTTACTGACACTCTGTTATCCACCTGCTTCTCTGCCAGACTTACTGTCCTGGCTGTGTACTGGGCAGCAGCCAGCACATACCAGCTCCCCAGCAGCCGGCTGCTACGGGAGCTCAGCCTGGTGTACAAAGCTAAATTGGAGTCAGTTCAAAGTGGTATGCTGGGCTGCAAATGATGGTGCTGAGGTCTGGGCATATGTTCCTTTCTGCCAGCTGTGCAATGTATGGCAAGAGGGTCCTCTAGCAGAGAAGCAGGATATCAGCTGGGAATAGCAACTTCCAAAACCATCTGAGTTCACCTGCAGGCTCTTTAAGATTAATGTCTCAGTACAGATAAAATTACCTGAATATCCCTCTAAAAGAACTACATATAAACAGTTCTTGGGGTATTTTCATCCTCCTTACTAAGACCACTCTCCTGTCTCCTTTTTTTTCATAGTCTTCATTTTCCTGTGACAACGTTTGTACTCATTTGTGTTTCGCACATGCCTATGAATGTGTTAGTATTTAATAAATCTCAGCATCAAAACACTTTAGAAAATGATCCTTTTTCTGTTAGCTTTTGTAAAGAAACCTACATAATTAAGGCCAAATTTGTCCTGCTGTGGAATCAGGAATGATTTTTGGTCTGTACAGGTGTTAGGACATATCTGTGATCTTCTGTGAAATACCTGAGTGACTAAAGGTTAAGAATCAGTCTTAACTCTTCTCCACAAGCAGTCCTGATTTCAGAATTCAGTGTTTAAAGTACAAAACCAGACTGGTTTGGGAAGGTACAAACACTGGTTTACATTTCTGGATGTAACTCAAACAACATTTTCTCTAATAGCACAGCCTAGAACTGACCCTGCTTGCTGATTTCTGCCTTTCCCTTCTCAGTTGATAGGCTCTGTTTGCGATAGCTGTATTATAAACCAAACCATTTAAACAAAGTAATTTCAAAATAACCTCACCAAAAGAGGCATGCATGGAAAGCCTTTTTCAGTGGTCATTTCAGTCACCTGCACAGACCCTGCTATGCCATTAAAGATAAAAACTTACGGAGCTGCATCTCATCCCAGAGAGAGTGGTTACCCAGGTCTGCCTCAGCAGTGGGGATGCCTTACTCAGGCATCAGCCAGGAAGCTCATTCCTGTCCTCTTGCCACCAGCTACAGTTCAAAGATACAACCAACAAACAGGATATTAAATACATATTTCCCCCACCCCTTCTTTTCCAGGCCACTTCCAGCCAGGCAGATCCAGTACATCATATGGCTGCAGAATCATCTGCACTTAAAGGAGAAATTCATGGGGAAGATTTGTTAAACCAGCTGAAGAAATGCCATCCCTAGGAAAGGAACACAGACTGAGAAGTGGGATGAGCTACCCCAACAAATATTGTGATGCCATGGCTGTATTGTTACCAGGAGCCACAGCTAAACTGCTTTGTCTATGTCTGGATTATACTGCAGTATAAGCATAAACTATATGTGAAGTTGTTTGTTAGGTCAACAAAGAAAGAATATATTCCACTTTTGAATTATTTGACTTTTATTATGTTGGATAACAAATATGTACAAACTTTCACTATATCAAAAAGATGCAAATGCATAAACCAGGAAAATTATTCAGTAATTTTATACAAATAGAACTCAATATAACATGATTTAAAGTAAACATGGTTTTCATCTTCAAAGTTTCCATCTCCAGGTATTTCATGATGAACTGTAATAAAAAAAATAATAAAAACATAAGAAAAAAATCTACTTCTTTTGGGAAGATGTGTTCATAAAAGCAAACTAATAAGCTAGCGAAGTATGATATATATCATAAAACAACTGATACTCACCAGTGGAAATCTTCATAAAAATGACATACACTTTTGTTTGACAAATATTTTATTGCATGTCTCACAGCTATTAAATAATTCCCAGCTTAATTTTCGTTTTGTCCTAAACAGTCAATAGTAAAGATTGTATTCCCTTGGTCTCATATTTTCATCTATACTCACAAAGAAAACTTCCAGTTTTTCTCTTTCTTCCTTTTTCATTTTATATGCAGAACAGGAACTTTCTATCTTGCGGCTCAGTTCTTAGTATATATGGTGACAAACTTTCATGTAATCAGATGTGAATGCCTCATATCCCACTTCCTCTTCCAGGACAAATAACTGGAATGCATGAGAATAAAGAAGATCATGGCGATACAGTTAAGAGCTTGGGTTTTTATCTCTTTCTTCTTGCTCATAATGTATAGTGGGCTCCTTAGACTAATTCTGGGTCTTATCAACTTCATCCAGAATTGTATAGTTTCCCCCTAAAGGTACTAAAAGATGAAGACTTACCTTAGCATGTCACAGGTGGATTAGTCAGATATCAGAATGAGGCATCAGGGGACCTTCCCTGTGACTGCAAAACATAAATCACCTGGGAGGTAATGCAGAGGCTGTAAGCCTTGTGATGAATACCTCTTGACATTGCACTCTTCTGAGGCACTCTGTTACATGGTAGGGGAATACTCCTTATAGCTGATACTTTAATATTTTGTGAGTTTTCTGTCAGACAGTCTTGTGGATTTGTCTCCAGAGCACCAGGATGGGGCAGTCACACCTTCCTCTGGTCAGTGTGTCAGATCTGCTTTGAACTCAGGAGCCCTGAGCTGGGAACCTGTGTGTCACACGGCTTGATTTCTGTACCCTGATCAGATGGAGTCAAGAAATAGAAACACAGCTGCTTACTACAGGGTCACCCCAGACATGTACAAAAGCATGTGCAGAACTTGCAGGTCAAATTGGGTGGCCCTTATTAGGGTGACTGAGCAAGGGCTTGCTGGACTGAAGTGTTGAACATGGCTCTGCCATAATTTTCAGCATTTTAGGGCAACTGATATGTATGTGACTAAACAGAAATAAAAGAAGTCTGCAGAGACAAAATGCTTGATCCAGTGATTGAAATTTATAGGGAAGTTTCCAATGATTTCAACAGAGATAAAATTAGATCCCAAATAAGTAATTTAATAGCATGAACCTTGGAAGTGACCTTTGTCTGCAGTGAATTATAAACATTGGTAAAATGCACATGGCAAGAAGATGATTCTTTTCTATTTAATCTTAATATATCTTTTTATACCCCTGACCACCTTTCTCTAGTGTGACATGGTTAAACATCTATCAGCTTGTGGTTCCATACTATTACTGGATTTACATATTACTACATCACTACCTAGTATAACTATAGTCTGAAATAAAGCTGGCATATGCCAGCCTTGCAGTTGGATTAGGCAAAATATGCCCTATGTCATTTATACTAAAAAATGGAGAACACGTGATATAGAGTAAAGTTAGTCTGTCAGAAATTCAGGTTGAAATCTGAACAGCCAGACTCATAGACAAATCAGATAAAATCTGAGCTGAGATAGATAAAATCAGAGCTGTAGTGTGGCCATAATGATTGTAATCTAGTACTATGATCCTTTACACTGGATTTACTGTATTGTTGACACTGAGCCTCATTGACTTCCCTTGAGAGAAATGAATGTAGGATGAAGAATTTTATTTTGTAAGGAGAGGAAAAAAATGTTATGGCAGGAAGCTTCACAAAAAAAAAGTCAATAATATATTTTATAGTTCATTTGTTTGAAGTCTTTCACCATCATCTTTTATCCCTGTCATCCTTCATTGCAATATATTTTAAAATTCATGCAGGTTCTCCTGGTTTGATACCAGTATCTTTAAATGTTTGCTTTCTTAGACTATAATGATACAGTCTTGAGAGAAGAGAAACTGAAAAGAAATCTTACGTTTGTTCTAGAAAATAGATGATGTTACATACTCAATGTTTGTATATAATTTCAGTTAGATAATTAATACTAACACTATTTCTGCTGATAGTGAGCTTTCAATAGTCTATAGCTCTCAATTTCTGTTACAAAACACCACAACCTTTGTCTTGCAGATAGTAAAACTGAGAGTCAAAGAAGCTTAAAAGACTTGTTTAGAACAACACAGTGCGTCAGCATTACTGCCAAGCAGGAAAAATAAGACCTTCCATGTTTCCATGGCATTACATAGTCTACTACAAAATATTAGTATGCTGGCCAATATTGTATATTGTATTACAATGCTTCATCTGGCCTCTGTTATCCTTTCCAACACACCACACCTGAGTCACAGTTATATCTTCAACAGACTTGTGTAATAAAGTACAAAAGTGAACTTTTTCCACCCATCTGATGAACTAAATAATCATTGTACTGAATCTGTCCACCCTGGTACTCACTGATGTTAATGTAATGTGCATCTTCCCTGAGTTTCAATATACAGGTTGTAGCAGAACATGAAATGTTAAGGTTGGCTTCTGGGAAATGGGAAAACTGAAACAAGTATCACTTATAAATGCACTTTAACCGAGGAAATTTGGAAGTTTAAATGCAACACCTATTTCCTAAAAATAGCAGAAAAACTGCTGTGCTATTTTGTTTCTTATGCTTGCTGATGGCAGTTTAGCTTTTTTTCTCAACAACAGCTGCCCTGGCACCTTACTCAAAATCCGGATGCAACTGCTGTTTTCTTCATGATGGAATCACCTGTGATTAGCTCCACACAGATGTAAGAGACTGAAAAGAACTGCAAGGCCCATATTAACAAAAAACCCCCTAATCTCCCTAAAAAAATACCCTACAACACAACAGCTCTTTATTGCTTATCTTACATAATTTGTCATAGGCTGAAACCTACTTAGTCAAATGTCCTCTTCTTTCTAGCAAGGTGAAGGTCTATTCTTTACACTGTTTGGAAGCCAGCACACCAGACAGAAGGTTAAAAAATAAACACATATGTAAACACATCACTTTTACTGACCCCCAGTCAGTTGTTTTCACTCTTCTTTTTATAATCTAGGATATTTCAGAGCTCAGATTTTAAAAAAATAGAGCTCTTCAAATAGTTAGAGAACAATAAAGGTATCAGCAGTCTGAGATGAAGCTGGTAGCCATGGCTAAGGACTGCCAGGAGCTTGAAATTTTTAATCTACCTGTGGTACCAATGAAAAAAAATAATGCGAACTGTATCCTGAAACAAATATTTGTTATTTTGAGTTCCTCTTGTTCTTTGTTTTATCAGTTACAGCAATAAACATGCTAGTTCCAGAACAGATAGGTTGTATTTTCTGAAATAAATAATTAAAGTTGTACTACAGAAGGCATTGGCAGCCCCTCTGAAGCAAAATTAGAGGGATCTTCATCCACTGCAGATATGAAGTTTTAGCATGTCTATCCTAAGATTTCTCTTAAAAGTTCACATAAAAAAGGACAAAATTGCAAAAAAGAATGTGTTGTTTGTTGATTACAGATCTGTTTTGTATGTAGGAAACACAGTAGATCTCAAGAGATATTTACTGTTCGTAAAATATCAGTGAAATTTCTTCTATCCTTAATTAATGACTTGTTTAAAGCTATTGTTGATAGGATTGTCAACAAGAGGAAATTATTTTAGCTCTGTCCAGAATCAAATCATTACAGATAGAAAGTGTTATAAACTTGAAGACTAAGTTATGTTCCTTAAACCAGCAATAAAATTTATCAAAAGTTTGTTTCGGACAGGCGTTTTAAGAGAGTTTTGCATCTGAAGTTAATGTCAGTGTCTAAGGTGTAGGCATCATGGAGATAGCAGAACCTTGGCTCTGGCCATTAAAAATTTAAAGAATTAATGTTATTCAGAAATAGGTTCTACTAAAGTGTCTAAACTAAAGACAGTGCAGTCACATGTATACAGGCATTTCAGTCACTTTAAAAGAATCAATAAAAAACCTGAAAACCTTACCTTGTGGCATGAAAACATTCTTATTTCTTCGAGCATAAATAAAGAATATTGAAAATGAAAACTAGTGCTAAACAAATTGCACAAACTGTATTTTATACAACATTCAAACTAAATTTTACAGCAAGTACTACTAAACTCAGAGGGTCTCATCGTCATATGTGTGAGAAAAACATTTTTCCTAGCTGTCTCTTCATGATGTCCACTGGTACACCATTGTTATTTGAAATAAAATTATTAAAAATTAATATATATCATGTATTACGTTAACCACAAACTTATATGAAGAATATTTTTAACTGTAATTTATCAACATATAGCAATGCAGGACTAAAATAAATGACCTTAAAATGCTTTTATATAGAGACATGAAATATATACATATA
>NW_010273572.1:0-9701 GCF_000690775.1 Eurypyga helias
AGCAAACTTGCTGAGGGTGCACTGTTTCCCTCCCATTACTGTTACCTTCACTGATCCTTCCCACATCTGCCCTTTCATCTGTGTCACTGTCAGCCTTCAGTGACATGGTACCATCTGCAGTCCTTCGCAAAGCCAGTGCACCACCTGACTCTAAACTTTCCTGTCCTTATGTCCTCCTTATCCTTGTCAGGGGGTTAAAATTCAAATCAGGTATACCTTCATCCACTATCCCACCTTTGAGGGGATACTAGCGAATGCTGTGTCACCAGTGGGGGGATAGCTAGGCAATTATAGGGAAGTAATTCATCCTAACTCTGACCCCTTTGAAACACCACCTCTCTTTTCACTGTGTGTTGCATTTAGCTCCTTTGTGTGTGTTTTGAATTTATCCCCCTAAATGAAAAAAAAAAAACCAAACAAACAAAAAAAAACCAACCTCTGGGATTAAAGCATCCTGCTTTTGCAGACCACTGGCTGCTGTACTGCGACTGCAAATCAGTAGGTCGCACGTCTTTATTCCTACATATCAACTCAGCAGCAACAATAGAGCCAAATGAAGCTTTTCTACTCATTTGGTTTCTGTGGTCTCATACCTGCCAAGCGTTTGACCACAGCTCCTTGGCTTGCACCTACAGCCCTCAGGATCCTGAGCTGGCTTGCATCCAGCTACTAGCTGAACCTGCAACAGCTTAGCTGCCACAGGCAGCACAGGCAGTGTGCTTTTGGTTCACTGAGGCCAGAGGCACATTACATTCAGGCTGGATCTGCAGCTCTCAGCAGGTCTTGCGGGAAAAGGGAATCCATTTTGGGATTGGTTTGTTTTTGCAGAAATACGCAACAGCTCTTTTTTAATTTCTGTTGCCTTTCCCATATAATGATGATTTCATTTGAGGACATTTATAATAATACTGGCATACTTGAAGGTGCTTTGTAAACTGGAAGGTCTAGCAGAGACAGTTTAAAAGTCATGTCAATGCACCAAATGTATTGAACTGTGAAAGAGGAAATTTTTTTAATCTATTTGAAATAGTTTCCAAGTCAGTGGAGCATACTGCAAATAGAAATATGAAAGAATGGACTTTTTGTATTGCAAAGACCAGTGGTTTTTTGGCTGCATCTGTCTCAGCCCTTTTGTTTAGATCAGAAGTATGCAGTTCTTCACCCCCACTTCGGTTTGCATCACAAAGCATGGATCAGATTCCTCTTGGATAAAGCTAAACTGGAAGCTGCACACCAAGAGTGCATGTAATGTACTCCTGCCCCCCATGTATGTTCAGTCTGGGGGATTAGAATAGAGAAAGTCCAGATGGAAAAAATCCCACTACCCTGAAACGTGCATATAAAGAACTGGCTGGATGGTCGCACTCAGAGAGTGGTGGTTAATGGCTCAGTGTCTGAATGAAGACCAGTAACAAGTGACACTCCTCTGGGGTCAGTGTTGGGACCTGTACTGTTTAAGTGCACTCTCAGCAAGTTGGAACTAGATGGGGTTGGAACTACATGATCTTTTAGGTTCCTTCCAACTCAAACCATTCTATGATTCTATGATAAATACCAGAGACTGGGGAGAGGCCATGGTATATTACTACCCTGGATGAAATGCCTGAACCATGGTCCCACACTGACAGTTTGTTATCCTTGCTACCATATTGAGGAGAAGAAAATGGTGATTTTGGGCTTGTGACTAGGGCAAGCAGGCAGGAAAGGACTGAGTCCCTGAGTGATGCTGCTGTGGGAAGGCTATTGTGGACACACAAGCAGTGAGCATTGGTAGCTACTGAAAACGCATTCCAGTAATAGTGAGTGATTGAGACCCCAGACAAGTACAGACTTCTTTGTAATGCTGTTTCAAATCATCTCAGAAAAAGACTGTATCACTTCAATCAGATGCAGATTACTTCAGGTGCAGGCCAAAGAGATTCAAGCAGTTCTGTTACATGCAAAATGCATCCAAAATGCACCAATGCAACTTACTGGGACAAGTTGGACCAATCTTCATCCCACAGCTCCTGTGCCAATATGCCGATGTGTATGTCTTGGGATGGAATGTGGAGCCCCTTTACTTATTGTGCTGCCTTCACCATCAGAGACAGGAAAAATCTTATTAACTCAGACAAAGATCATGTTCCTCATGGAGCTTGCAAGTCCTTGCTCTGGGCTTTAACAGGCAGGTGTGACAACAAGGATTGGAGCTAATGTGAACACTTCTGCGTTCTGTGGAGTCAGAATGTGTTTAGTCTCTGTGGGCACATCTAGGCTGGATGGTAGGTGCTGGGTACATATCTCAAAGAGCCTTGAAGGCCCAGTCCTTCATTGTTCAGGTCTGAAGACTGTTTCCTTTCAAGATTTCTCATCTCAGCTTCTCTTCTGTGAAAACCATGGTGGTATGGGATGGCAGCATTCCCCAAGAAATAGACATCTCACCAGGACATGCATATAAAGCCTCAAAAGCTTTCCCAGGCCCTGCAGGTACATCCTTGTGCCTGAGTTCCCACCACTTCAACGGGGATGTGGCATCCCCTGCCTGATAGTGCATTGTTGTTGCCAGTGAGGACAGGTTTCACAGCCCTGATATACACAGGATAGGTATGGACGGTCGGACTTGATGATTTTGAACGTCTTTTCTAACCTAAACAATTCTGTGATTCGATGATTACAGTTATGGAAATTGGAAAAAAACTGATTCTTGAGAAGCAAAAATTCGAGATGGGACAAAAGCATTTTCTTCTTCTTGCTTAAGTTACTGTACATAAACTTGTCTAGATTTTAATACAAGTGGGCTTTTTTTAGAAAATACATTCAGCAAGACAGTTTTAAAACATCTTGGATCCTAGCTAGTCAGAGCTTCACACCTTTAAATTGTATTAGTTGTACATCCTTAGCTACAGACTCTGTCAGGTATAAACCAACATATATTAGGTCAATATTCTGTAAACTCTGAACCTCTCTCACTATCACACAGCTTCAACCCTCAGTTATGTCATAACTGCCTTTGAAATGAAAAAGTCTGCTGAAGTTATTATTGCTGTGTAATGAGAAATACAACTCCTCATTAAAATACCATAGAAATTATTTTTATGTGCAGCCTGCAGTGAAGCATAGGTACAGATCAATGGGTCATGCATAGGGTACACAAAAATCTGGCTTTGGGAGTAAACTATGCAGCTCTCAAATGTTGTTTCTTCAAATCCAGCCCAATATTCATAGTAGAACTGAAAGCAACATTGATTGCTCACTGTTCAGAATAAATGACTCAGTGCTCCCAGAACAGTCCGTAAGGGGCATGTATTCAGAGGAACTCAACACTTAGCTTGCTAAGTTCCCAGATCTGATCTGAAGTATGCGGCTATCAAAATTAAGACTGCCCAGTCTTGTGTGTGCTGGTGTGAAAGCTCAGAACGGAACAGCATGTGAAGTCATAAAACAGCAAACAGCAACTAATTTGGAGGCAAATAAAAGTGAGGAATTTTGATTTGAGTTTTCTTTGTTTTAAAGTCACAGAGTGATAAATAACATGATTGTAACAAATAATGGGATTTTTCAAGACACTTCTTATGAGATTCATATTGAGGCTTACTGTTTGCTCTCTATATGCAAATGGTAAATATTTTGCCCTTTACAAAATAATTATTTTCTAACCCAAGGGTCCATGCCCACAGCTAAAACTGTGCTTTAATACACTCTTCTGACATGAAAAGCACTCATAAATTACAATCTAAACTGCAATTTCACGTCCTCTTAGAAACCACTCTAACAGAGGCATTGCAAGTCATTAAGTAGTTGGCAGGGCAAAGGCTGTCAGTACATTAACACTGCAGGCATGTAACCTGTTTTCCCTTCCTCCATCTGCTGCATCAATTTGGGGTTGGGTAGGCATTATGCAAAGCAATAGCAGCTACCATTTCAGAAACATGTGTAATTCCCCTTCAGTTTGCAACCATTTCTATCTCATCCTATTACATCAAGATTTTGACATCACACATGTAGTCTTTAATGAATCTGAGGGAAAGGGAGCTAAAAACATAATGGGAGCAATGGTTTTACCAGGAACACAATAGACCATGAGAAGACCATAGACAGATGGTCAATTAAATGTTTGTCCTTTACAAGCGTGGGGAATATCACTCACACAGTAAAATACACTGCCTCAGGCCACCCCCATAGCTAGGAAACATCTAGAAGAGAAGAATGCTGCACATTTTCCAAGGTGACTTGGAGGGTTTCCAGAGGCATAGGGTGGGGACATACAACCTGGAGGACCCTGCTGGACCGAACCTACCCTGGTCTCTGCAGGAAGAGCAGAGTGTTGAGGCGCCAGGCTTGGTGCCACGGAGCTGGCAGAATCAGCAGAGCTTCAAGGGTGCTATGCTCCACTGAGTAACTAAAGCATTGCTAAAGTTACCTGAGGGTACTGTCTCTGTGCCCTGGGTGTAAGGCATATCCACAAAATGTTACAGTGCAACTGAAATCAGCACCTCTTAAACCCCTGTTCTTCAGTGGTTTCCATGTGAGTGCATGATGCCTGCATTTGTCAAGGGAAATACTCCCCTGAGACCACTGTAGATTTTGAGTGTCACTACCACCCTTTTCTCCCCAGTGCTGTCCCCCAAATCCCACTGTACCCAGGTGATGCACGCTGGATGCAGCTGCTTGTTGATGAAGAAAACTTCAGTCAGAGTGAAAAAAACCCAGTAACAGGGATGGGAGATGAGAAAGTGGCAAGAACAGAGACTTTTTCTCAGCAAGGGAGTTTCCCTTTTTGGAAGTAAAAGCTGGACATATAACAAACAAGGACAAACTGGGAGAAAGTTTGTCCCTCTGTGTCTTATTTTGTGCTTTCTCTTAAGCTCAGACAAATACTGTATTGGTAGCCCAGGCTCCTATTAAAGACATCTGGTTTGACTTTGAAGGGTTATTTTTTTAGTGTTTTGGTTTTTGGTTGTTTGATTTTTGGGTTTTGGGGTTTTTTCTTTTCATTTTTCTCCCTTTTACTTTTGATTCATTTCCTCCTCTAATTTTCCTCTAGTAGTATTTTTTCTGTTTTTGTCTTTGCTTGGCTTCTTTTTCTTGTCCACTTCTGTCTCTCCAGGCATCTGTAGCTGCACCTGTTTGCTTGTCTGTCTGCTCAGTGCACTATCTTGCAGACTTAGTAGATTCTTCAGATGACCAGTGTCCAAGCTTTAGAAAGATCTCTTCTGTTTTTCTTTCTTTTTCTTCTTTTTTTATTTTTTATATTATTTTTTTTCCACCACCTTTTACTGTCTGCAAAACCAACTGCGGAGTGGGAGAGAGGCTCTCTGTCCTTCCAAGGACATAGTGCCACCTTAGTTGGAAGTGGTTTTCCCTGACTTCTACAGCTAATGGAATAATTTTGCTTCCTAGTTACTTTGATGTGTTTCTTTATCTCCCAGTGAGTGAGGCACCTGTGTGTGGGTTATTGGCAGCCAGACACTTTATCATACCCTCTCTCAAGTAATAGGTTGGATTTTCATGTTCATTAAAGGTTGCTCAACATCTGGTAAAGTGCTGCTTTTAGGACTCTCTAGTCTTCCGACTTGGTGTAAAAGGCGTTTTGGCATCAGTGAGAGTAAAGACCAATATGGCCATTATCTGCTGTTCAAAATTACTCCTTACTTACCTTTCTTTGTGAAATTGGTGCTATCAGTGGTATGAGAAAGGGAAGATGCTCTTGCCACTAAAAACAATGCACAGTAACTTAGGAGATTTCAGACTTATTTGCATTTTTGCTTATTAGGTATTGTATAATGCCCATTAATTAATACAGGTTGAACCCAGTTTTGGTCTCCAAAACATGGAAAACACTTCCCTTTCAAAAGTCACTGGAGGATTCATCTGCTTTGGGATTAATTTTTATTTCTACAGCACAGATGGTCCCACCACCCTTGTCTTCACATGGAATTAACCCAAATGCCTCATCTGCAATAATTATTCTTTACAGATGCACTCATTTTCTTCTCCTTCATCCACTTGTAGGATGTTCATAAGAAGGACTTCTGCAAGGGCTGAGCTTTGTCTGTTTCAGGGATGATGGATAAAGTCCAGTTGTCACTAAGCACTTAGAAAAATATATGATTCCCTATGCTGAGTTTGTGTAGAGCACCATTTCGCTTTGAAATCACTGGCTACCTTATTTTTAAGTGGTTTCCACTGAGCAAAAGTTGGAGAGGAAAACTGTGTATTCCTTCTTGCGTTTATAAAACATTAATCCTAATCTGTGCTTAAAAATAAATAGGTTTCAGGAGTTTCAAAAACTTGACATTTTATGTTCCTTCCATAGTTAATTTTTCAGTCAAAATTTTCACTTTGTATTGCTCACGTATAAGTCATTTCCACAATACTGGCACTTCTTGACCACATACTCTTGTAATAACTGTTATAATTTGCTTCAGTCTTTTTTTTTTTTTTTTTTTGTGGGATGACATGTTTTAAGTCTCCTTTTTTTTTGTGAAAGAAAAAAAAAACAAATGTCAAGTCTAAGTAGATCTCCTCTGTAGTTTAAAGTCTCCCTGTGAAAGTACCTGGTGCAACATTTTGAAGGATACAAGGAGCATGATTCTGCAGATACATATGACAGTATCTCCTCAAGGTCACAGGTTTCAGTGAGCGTAACTACACCAAATTACTACACTGCACAATGAAAAAAACTGCCAACCTTTGCTAAACAACCAGGTCTCAATGTGCTCTGTCTTCAAAGAGGGTCTTCTTGAGTTTGCAAAACACTGCAAAAGATACAGAAATGCTTCAGCAGAGTAATTATGCATTCAGTAAATCTCACAATAATATGGTATTATATTTAATTTTACATTGTCCTTATTTTTAATAAGGTGCAGACTATTAACTTCAGATTTCAGAATTCAGGAAGTTCACATATTTTCAGTGTTTCTTCAGACTGTCATCAAACTTTGAAAGACATTGTGATTCACGTACTGTTCACCTTTTCATTTTAATCTCAGAAATCATGAGCACTAGAGACATAGTAAAGACAAGACTGACTTCAAAAAATTCTGCACAGTGGGTAGATCTGACAGATTTCTGCAGTGGGGTTGCATACATATTTATTACATACACACACACGCAAAGTGTGTATTAATTTGCTGCAAGAACTCTCTGATTCATTTAAAATTATGGTATGATGTAATGCTTCCATCCTTTGTCCCTTTATTGAAACATCAATACACATTTTGCACTAGGAGATGAAAGCAATATTTTACCACTTTCCACCTCTGTCTTTTTATTTTTCCCTAATTTTTTTCTACACTCTCACTCCATTGTCTTCTATTTGCAAGTTCAAGCTTTTAGTGTGCCTTATGTAATAAAATTCTTTTAACATTACATGGTTTTTTTCCATTTGCCTGTGTACCTACCTCTTTATGTTGCTGCTTTTCTTTTTCCATGCTTATCCCTCTTTTTTTTCTATCTCAGCGTTCTGTGTGTAAAAGTAAAAATCCCTCTTTTACTGCTGGAAAACTTTCAGAGAGCCAGAGTTTTGACTGCTGTTTCACCTTTGGCAACAGGGGTGAAAGCTTTTCCATTTATTCAAAACATAACAAAGATAATAGAACTAGAGAAAGAAGTCTGAGGGCAAGTAATAGTGCAGACATGATTGTCTTCTTGTTTTTTAATGACTTTTATCTTTGATAGACCTCTTTCTTCCTTTCACATGTGCACATTGAGGATAAATACTGTGCTATGCAGATGGGACCACTAGTAGCATCCTAGGCTGTTTGTATTAGGGATAAAATTCCCATTGAGTTCCATGTCCTCCATTTGTTTCTTGACGACACTGGCTACTTGTTAGCATAAACAATCAGCACTATTTCTATATGCAGAAAAGTACCTTTGTGGGCTTCTTTTGGGGCTGGGGTGGAGCAGAGTAAAATGAGAAATGACTGAATTGTATGTTTCCTTTGTACACCACATCTGCCCAGCTCTGCCCTGCTTTGCTGCTGACCACCCCTAGGAACACAGGTCTGCATAAGCCTGTGGGAGCTTGGATGTTTCTGATGGGCAGTGTCCATTTTTTCAAATTTTAGAGGGGAACTTTCTCATAGAATCATAGGATGGTTTGAGTTGGAAGGGACCTTAAAGATCATCCAGTTCCAACCCCCCTGCCATGGGCAGGGACACCTTGCACTAGACCAGGTTGCTCAAAGCCTCATCCAGTCCACATAATATGGGTTTCTAGGGATGGGTAGCTTCTGAATTCAACACCAACAGTCAACACAAATTTTAAAGTTGCTCATGGGTCTGCTATGACTCTCTGACTTTCTGGCTAGCCTGGGCCTAAGAATTTCACCACATCGTTCCTACATTTAGACTAGAGCTCCATTTAGGTGCCATGTTTTCCTCAGGAAGGCAGAAGAAAGAGTTTTGGAGATGAAAGAGAAGAGAGGATAACTGTCTTCCTCTCCTTCTTTATTACAAATTCTCATCTGTGTACAAATCAATTACTGTTTATAGCTTGCATGTGAGAGCAAAGATTAGGCACATACTAAAATTTGAAAATAGAATTCTTTTGAGATGTACAAAATTTGGGGCTCTTAAGGGATGTTAGTACTATAAATCGTGCATCCAGAAAAATGTGGTTCAGGCAAATATGAAAACTTATATGACTTCTGCATTTTAATGTTTTTGGGTAGAACTTCATACATGTGTTCTTATCAGCATTGTGCACTGGCTGCAGAAAAGGCTTTTGCTTTTTTTATGGCTTCTCACACCCTGATAAGAAATATACTTTATCCATAATCTCATAAAAACGGAATTAATGTGGTGTTGAAGCATGATCCTGTGTGTCTCTCTTCCCCAGGCTCCCCAGAAAAAGCGTAAGTTGTAAACCATATATAGTGCTTTCTATCTAGGAAGATTATACTACTTTTCTCTTTCAAACTTCTGCTTTTGGCACTAGCACATTAACACACTTCACACAATCTTGGTCTTTTCCCTGAAAGAACATAAGTTTGACTGTTTGTCTACCTCATTTCTCCATGTATTAGGCTATGCTCATTTTCACTTACAAGTGTCATTAGTGTCATAAAGCTGATTACATTTCAAACAAAGCTTTCCTATTGGTACCATAATGACTGATGTAAGGGCCTTTTCCCATTGCTTAATGAATTACTGCAGGAGATGGCAGCTTTTAGCACAGGTAGCCATTAGCTGCCAAGAAATACCTGACCCCAAGCTTACTATTTATTGGCTGTAAGTGTCCAACCAGACAGTCATTACATCAAGCATGAAATAATGTAATTAATCCCCTTTTTTTATGTGTTGAAAAGTTAGCAGCTGAATCGCCCATTGCCATGGATACAACAGCATTCTGAGGCACTGACCGCAGGAGGGACGGTTCCACCCTGCACGGCCAGCTCCATCCTGCTTGTTCAGGAGACAGTCAGTGCTGGAAAGCTGATTGTCCTTCCTCCTTTCAAAGGTTTTGGTCCTTCAGATGTGAATGGTCCTTTTCAAGGAGCGTGCTGCCAGTCTGCATTTGCAGCTTTGGACTGTGAAAGTGCATATAGAAGGTAAGTTCTTGCACTTTTCCTGACCATGGGTGAAATTCCAACCACATTTTGTACTAAGACTAGGAAAAAAGCAAGGCACTATCCACAACACTGTTGACAAGCAATGTTAGCAATGAATTTGGGTAGATTCTGGCTCTTGTACTGAGCTAACCGAGGGTGATG
>NW_010273573.1:0-13265 GCF_000690775.1 Eurypyga helias
TCCTGGCTGAACCCAGCACAAAGGGTGAGCATAAAAGCCTCTTGAGTCACCCCAGCCTGGCATTTTGGCTTGTTTAGGATGTATAAACATCCTAAGATTTTAGTTGCGGATAGCAGAGGAGTTCGTACCTCTGTCTTCCACAGTGGGGAAGGGGATTCTGTGTGGAGACACAAGTTAGGTGCATCCATTTCCTAGCACTGAATTATTTTACTCATACTATTGGATTAATTCTTTCTTGTTAGTGAACTAGATTCCCAAAAACCTCAAGCAAGTAACTGGAATGATGTTTACTTAGAGCAAGCAACTCTGATAAGGGTAAACTAGAAACCTCATCACATGGAAATATAGCATATTGTTCCCTGGTGTGCTTGACTGGGACAAAACTGAGGATCTAATTTATGGCAGAGCCCCATCTTGATGGAAACTGAAGTGAACAGAAGAGATAATCCATTTGGGGACGGAGGATGATGACACATCTGTGGTGTTAGCTCCTGCCTTGCAGCCTGCTGCTGTGCATTCATGGCAGATATTAAATTGCTGTACGATCAGGGAGAAGTAGTACTGGGAATATCAGTCAGTGAGCTGAGAACTACAAAGCCCTCAGGGTTCAACATAACAAAATCGGTGCTTTCTGGTTGAAACTTTACAGATGGTCTCTAATCCCTGTAAACAGACTACCTTTATCTCCTCATATGGCTCCTGAGTCTGATCTTTCAATCGGTGTAGTCATTTAACCCCCTCTCGTAGGGTTGGGTGTGGGTTCAGAGCTCGTTTCAAAGGATGTCTATCGAAGTCCCACAGTGCATGCAGCACAGCATCCTATGCCAGCGCGCAGAGATCCTGTCCTTCCTCAGAGATCCCCATCCAGGGCTGCTCTTGCTGCAGTTCAGGACAAGGAACTGGCACTGGGAGATGCAGTCCCAAGCAGAGCAGGCAGCAAGCAGCTTGCATAGGCTGCATGGCTCAGTATTTGCCCGCAACCGTGGCTCCTTTTCTGCACCATCTCTTCCCAGTCTGCTTCACAGCTTGTGGCTTAAAAGCTTTTCATACAGAAAACAGAATAATAAGGGGAGGTTGTAGTAGACTGGACAAATCAATGCCATTAGCGTATCCTTTTGTCAGTACCTCAAGTACTGTACTATTCCCAGTTGCTCTTCTGTAACAAGGCGATTAATGCTAATTAGGTACAGCAGCTGTTGTTTCTGGGAAGAAGCTCTGTAGGTAAATTAGGGAAACATTTTATGAAAAAGCTGTAACTCTTAAGCTAGGTCCCGAGGTTCCAACTCTATTGACAAAACTGCAGATTTCCATATCCATAACTGTTTGCACGGCGACCTCAAGTGACATCATTACCTTAAGTGCACAAAGCCATTTTCCTCCCCTGGGAGCGCCCATTTCCGTGAACAGAGTCTGTACTTTGTACGGGGAGGATGAGTAATGTGGAAGACGGAGTGCAGTGGCAATATAGCACTGCTATTGATTTTCTTCATGAAGACAGAAGTGCAGCCTACCACTCGGAGGTCTCCTGTGGCTTGGGAGGAATTTATTCAAACATTATTTCATGTGTTATTACACTTTCCATTTATAAGAGAAACTGCATATGCAGATTTATGGTAGCATCCTTCCTGTAGGGTATCTCCAGGCTCTGTTAGGAGGGGATGAGAGAGAATGAGCAGCTGTGTCACGTTAAGGGCAGCAGGGCTGTCGGCAGGCAGAGCAGCTAAGATGAGGGCAGAAAAACACTTGTGACAGGCATATTATTGCAGAATAGTTAGAGGAGAAACAGAGGGGCAGAGGAGGTGTGTGAGACACTAGCTGGCACAGGCTGGAGTTAAGCAGTAAAGCCATTAGAGAAACTGGAACAGAGCTGGAGTTCAGCGGAGAGCTCTGGGCAGAAGGGAGCTTGCAAGTGGGTGAGATGGAGGGAAGGGAGGGAGCAGTCAGCAAATCCCAGGAGCAAAGCAGGAGCACATGGATATGAGCATGATGCAGCACGATGTTCACCGAATGAGCCTAGTCTTTCTGTCACCGCAATTCGCGTGATTTATTATGCCACCCCAGAAGGGCTTTCCGGGCCTTTCCCAGCCCTCCACCGTCATACGTGCAGCTCTCCCGTGACAAGTTACTGGTTACCCACACGCCTCGCAAGCCGATAGACACACACCCACTCACATCTTGTGTTGCACACACCAGTCTTGGCTAATACACCTTCAGATAAAAAGTCATGATAAAGGAAGAAGCTGTAAAGTAGCTGAATCATTTTGTTGGCCATTATCTGGCCATCCTTTAGCCACTCCAAATTTTTAGAGTACCTACGGGTCTGATGGTTTAGGAAAGAACTAATCCTGAAGATCTGCTTCTACATGTTACTCTGCTTTGTAATGAGAATGGGCCAAAGCCTCTGGAGTCTGAATGGGGAGATTGTGCCTGAAGCAGAAGACCTGAGCTCCAAATTACAGGTTCTCTTCTTTGCCCTGACCCTCCATAGTCTGTCACCTCAAATATGAGAAGCAGCTCAGGAGGTTGTGAGGCAGAACAGATTAAGCAAATGATTGAGATTCTCTGACAAAAGGAAGGGAAAATTCAGTGATTGAAGTAGTCATGTGAATAAAAACTAACAGGTCCAGCAAAGCCTAACCCCAGCAGGCAGCACCACAGCAGTGACAGGCTGGTGGTCAGACATTCAGGGGTCCCATTACACAGAAGTTATTACTCTCATCACTGTTTTCTGTGAAGTACATAGAGTTGGTTTAAAAGAGGGTGATGTCCTGCAAGGTGATTTACACCTCGTTCCTGACATTAAGAAGACTAACACCAGCTGAGTTGACAACCCTGCCTGCTCAGGTGTTGGCATCTTTGACAAAATCAACTCAGAGAAGAGCAGTAGTCCTGTTTTCTGGCTTTTCAGAGCCCTGTGCCCTTAAATGTAGGTTGACCTGATGCTCTGGCCCACCACAGGGGAACCTTTTCCCAATTCTGAATTACCCAGGTGTTACTATTTCTGTAATTCCTTCTGATGCCTCCGTAGGTAGATGAATTTCTGCATAGCACTCGGGAGCAAGTAGGGCCCAGTGTAATTAATGTAAACTCACCCCAGAACAGACCACAGCATCCATGGACAGTATTGGATGATGCATTTTTTTTAATGTGTTTGATTTATTAATTATGAGCTTTAAACTGTAGCTGGTAGTGGATTGAATTTGTTCTGACTATTCAGTGGTGTGGGCTCCTGCTCTGTCTTCTCTGTGCTGCTCACTCAGCTCTTAACTGGGAAAGGTTACTGTCTGCTTGTTGAGTGTTGGGCTAAAATGCTTCATCAGCAGAGCAGGCTCTATTAATAAAGTAGGAATAACACACACTTCTCAAAGGGAAGGGATTTGTGCTGGTGTAGGAATTTCACAGCAGTTCTTGTTTTTTAACTGCTGTCCTTATGCACAGAGGATGCCCACAGACCCTTGAAAACTTCCTGTTGCTTCTCTGAGCTCTTAAAGGATCCTTTGGAGACTCAGAGCTCAGAAAAACAGAGAAACCTTGGTGTGCCACAGCAGGAAAGCAGAATAGATGAGGATGTCATCGATATCATGTGTCCTGTGAGTAGCCAGGTCCATGTTAGACATGGGTACTGTGTTGATCTTGGATGCAGACCTCAACTGATCATGAACAGGGGAACATCCAAGGAGCCCTTCTCCTCTGAAAACGGGGACAGTCTTGGCTCCAAGTATAGCAGCCAGAGTTGCAGCCAGCTGTGCACAATCCGGGCAAGCAATGCAGCAAAAGCACCACCTGCATGGCCGAGATTTTAATGTGCCAGTCAGGGAGATGTACCACATGAAAGGGTGGAGAAGAGATAGGGTAGAAGCAGCAGTAACAAACTAAGAGCAATTTTTGCCCTGTTAGCTACAGTCGAACTTCATCATTTCCATCAATTTTTGTTCAGAGGTCTGGGCAGGAGCAATTCCCGAAAAGCAGGGTCCAGCACAGAAGAAAGCAGAGAGATTTCTTCTGTGGTTCGTCATGGAGGGAGGGCTGATTGAGGCAGGTCACTGGGCAGTATGGGCCTGTGCTGGGCACACGCTGAAGAGGCTGTTGCCTAGGTGAGCAGACTGGTAGAAGCAACTCTACTGCAGCTTCAGCTCTTTTCAGCTTCTCAGCTTGGGGTCAGAGATACCACCAGCCTCTTACACCAACCAGCGCCACTGCTTTATGGAGAAGTTTTAGGAACAGGGATTAAGCTGCAGTGGAGATGGTGGGACTAGTCGTGCAAAGAGGCTGCTGGATCTTGCGAGTCCTGTCTGGGACTCAGAGGGAGCTTTGCCTGTTCCCTGACAGTTGCTTCTCCCCTGTTGGTAATGAGGCCATGGCCTCTCACGGAAAGACCACAGCCCATACCAGTCACAGCCTTGCTGCCCTGCTGTGTGCAGAAAGCCTTCTGGCACCTCTCCTTTTCTTTCAAACCTCGAGCTTTTGGCACAGCTCTTCTCTTGTTCTGCTTGGCAGTCACTCTCTATAGAGCAATTCTCACTTAAGGAAAATAAAGTCATTTTTATAGATGTCACATATTTACCAAGGTAAGATTTTATATAAGAAGTTGTAAAGTCACAGCAGTAATTGGACAGTCTGATGCCATTTCTCCAGGTGTTAAACACAACTGTCATTCAAAAAGCTTTAATTACTGCCTGAATTATGGCTGAATAGCTTGTGCTGAGAGTATGCATTTATTGCATCGTTCATGGAAATGAGATGTCAGTGTGGTACTGTGCAAAATAACTGTAGGCTGCTTTTTGAAACGTCTTCCTGAAAGAATACTGTGAATTGTTCATCAGATTTTAAAACATTTGAGCGTTCCCAAAACTCTCCTCCTAAATTAACCTATAGAAAAAGCATGCCCCATAGCCAACACTGGCATCTTTTCTCCAGGCCCAGTTACAAGGGAAGAGGGGTGCTAACAAGTCTTGGCAGCTAGATCCAAGTCTTCATGTATTTGCTCTAAGTATGAGCTCCAGCTTCTCCTGTGTAGCTTCAGCACAGTATGCGTAGTAGACTCCTGTTCTCTCCACTCTGCTTTGCATATCCCACTTTCCACCAGTGAAATCATCCATCCTCACTTTTTAAGACTGCACAGCTGAGCCATTGCCTCTGACTGACTCCTGCCTTCCTCTTCATACCCTTTCACCTATGAACTCTGCCCAGATCTTTTTCTTTCTTTTTCTTTTCTTAACCCTGTGCCTTTTTTCCCCCTCTCACCACTTACCTTGAGAAGAGCTTGTACTGATTCACCCTAAGCCTTTGTGAATGGGGAACTGTTTCAACTCCCTGTCTTTTAAAGTACCACTGTTTATAGCACAATAAAATAAATCCTCTACAGGGTTTTAAGGCAATTCTACTGTAAACCCCAAATCATCATGCTATGTTTGCTATAACTTTGATTTTTCCTTTCTTTTGCTCTAAATGCAAGACAATCCCCACTTTTTCCAAACAACCTGCATACCCTCTTTTTTGCTCTCTGCTATGCAATTGGTTCATCAAGTCAGCAGGTGTTGATATTTTATGGAGAAATGATACAATCCTTCTGTCTAGCTCAGTAGTCTGAAGCTTAAAAGTGCCTTCTGCCATAAGAAAGCAATGAGCTGGCTATGAGGAGGAAGTTCAATCACACCAGGTGTTTCAGAGCTGCAGGATGCTGGCAGCCCCTTGGCTGCAGCAGAGCTCCCAACTAACACCAGCTTCTCTGTGTCAGAAAGCAGCCCCTGGCTGTCCCCCATCACTACCTGGCCCGAAAGTAAGAGCAGGTTTTCAAAAAAGAGTTTCGCTATGATTTATTTTATATACTGGTTGTAGGATTAGGAACTTGAGAGAAGAGGTGAGCAGTACAGCTGAGACAATTGTACTTGCTCTAAGTTCATCTGAGAAACTGTTTGACACGTTAAAGGACGCTGTGCTAAAAGTATGTCTTGAACAATGCTCCCATGTTTAATATTTAAAGTGATGCTGTCACGCATGGGTAGTTTGAGTCCAGAATGGAGAGCACTTTTAAAATTAAGATTTTCAGGTTTTGCTTACATTTTTTAAAGAAAAACCAAGTATCTTGGTGTTAAACTCCCGAGTAAACCCTAATGCTACTTTTTCTTTTGTAAATTCATGAAAAGAATATGTAATTGGCTGTTCCAAAACTTCACAAATTCATGCCTAATTTACAAGGTGTTTTTGGCTATAAAAAGTTCAGGAGTCTCAAGTTCAATTCATTTTTCTGCCTGAACGCTTCAACTACCAGCCTGAAATGTGGCTTCACACAGCCTCTAATGTGTGGGGCAGGGGGTGAAGCAAAATGTGAGAGCAAAACTTGGACATATGCTATGGTTTTAGTTCCTCCCAGCTCACATAGCCGGCTCATGTCTGCAGAAGAGATACGATACACAACAGGCCTTGATTTTGGCTTTGGGTCCTTTGGATTTTGCAATTCTTCACTGAAAGGGGATGATCAGTAACCCAAGGAGGTGATCTTAGCTCCTTTGTTGCCAGTGTTCTTCTTCCTATTGGCACTTAAACATTCATCGGTACCCCAGAGTTTCCACCTCCCCAGAAAGTCGTGTCATGACTGCATTAGAACAGGCTATGGCTGCTTTGGGTCTCATTGATTAGGTGAATTAAAGCATCTCCAGGAGGTCTAGAGGACATTCACCTGACCTTGAGCCAGGCTGTAATCTCTGCTTCAGGACAGGGCAGAGAGAGAAGGGGAAACGGGCAGTAGTAAAGTGGGAGAAGACAGTGCCAGCTGTCTGCATTTACTTGGTAAGGATCATCAGAAGGAAGATGATCAGGATAATATCTAGAGTTGTAAGAAGAGTGGAAAAGCTTCACATGAAACTTCCTCTGTGTTAGTAAGGAATGATAACAACATGTCTGAGCTGGCAGTAACATCTCACGCCTGTAGCATCTCATGAGTACTTCATTCCCAGCCTGCTTCTTCTCTCGCCTTAATCACCTTAAGGAAATCCTTTTTCACTGTGAGGACAGTCAAACACTGGAAAACTTTTTCCCAGAGAGGTAGTGACATCTCCATCCTTAAACGTTTTGAAAACCTGACGGAATAAAGCCCTGAGCTGCCCAGTCTGATCCCGTTGTTGATCCTGCTTTGAGCAGGACATTGGGCTCCTAGCTCCTGAGGTCCCTTCCACCTTCAAGTATCGTATTTAGTTTAACTAGGTAGAACTCCAGTTGGGTGTTTTTTAGATGTCATGTACTTTCTACTCGCTAGTAAAAAAAACCCATCCAAGTCCTATCTAGTTTTTTCTTGAGTTCCCAACACACAGTAGGATTTGTAGAGGTAGATGTAGGTAACTTGTGTGCACTGGCACAAAGTAGTCCTCTTCCATAAGCACGGGTATGTCTGCTGGTAAACAAAGAGAAACCCAATTGCTACTTGATTTTCACTCCATTACAAATGGTCTTCTTTTTAAATTTTAATTATTGCTCTCTGTTCTTTCTCTTTAACTCACCAAACCTTCTCGATTGTACAGTGATTGAATTTGAGAACATATTAAAACTAATTTTCTCCTTTGCTTTTAGCTCTTACTGACTCCAGTGCACAGACAGGGAAATTTGTTCTTTCACATTCTATCCATGGTTCTCAATGCTGAGTGATCTTTTAATTCCATCAAGCAGCTGATTTCTTGTACCCACTATGTCCTAGCAGAACAAGGGCATTCACAGGGTGTAGCAAGGGAACCATCAAAGCAGAACCAAATGGAAAGTGGTCATGGACATGTTCATGTGAGGTGCAGCACCGGTGACAATCAAGCAGCTGCTAAGGTGGCTTTGCAACATCTCCATTTCGTAGAGGAATTTGAGCTCTTCTGGATGTTTCCAGCCAATGGGAAAGGCACTTTTGGTTGGCAGAAGGATTTTATTTCTGCTGTAATTTGGATTTTTAAAGGGACTTTGCAGGAAAAGATCATGACCCAGAGTCTGGCTGTCACACACAGATCCCTGCCTGCCACATGCCACCAATAATTCTAAGAAAGAACAGAAGAAAAAAGTGCAAATGAATCCTCTCATCTTGTGGGTTTTTTTTTCCCATTTCCATCCCATGCATTTTTCTTTAGGACAGGGGAATGGATTTGAAACAGATGAAGTTAAAATCCATCTTGGAGAATGAGGTCTACTATTTTAATAACTTGAAAAACACTGTTTTGATCTTCTTATGAGGATCTTAGAGCAGGAGTGGAGGCAGTGAGCAGATGTTCAAGACTGTTAGGGGTGTGGAGGTTTCCTTGGTAAAAAATGGATTCTGGTGTGGAGCAAACTGAAGTGTTGCCTGTGGTCCAGAAGAAATAAATTCTCTTTAATGCTCTTGAAGTTTGGAACAAAGAGATGTTTACAAAAAGCTGATTGTTACCTCTAGCAAGGTTACAGAACAATACTAAAACTTTTCAAAAGCAGGATACACAAAAAAGCACCTTGTCAGACCTCACAGACTAGCTCTATAATCCAGAGGCAGAATCACAGAATTGTGAAAAACCAAGCAGAGAATATTCGAGGTTCTAAAAATGAATATTTGTGAGTACAGTCCTTCCTGTCCTTCAACAAATTATTTACTCTGCCTTCCTGAGTACTTATCATGTAGTTGGTGCTCAAGAGGGCCCTTAGCACTGGTTAACAAACAGGGCTGTTGACAGGCTGAGTGCTCTGAGGAAACGGGGTTATGTCAGGTGGAAGGAAAGGGTAAGTAGGGGCATGTTGTGATTTGTGAATGGACACCACTGCAAAACCTGTTCTTTGGGGCAGGCTCTCAAACCTCTGGGGTTTGCTACGTACGGATCCCTGTGGCAGACCAACAGTGTGGAAGTCACCCAAGTGACTTTAAGTGGTGGCCTTAGTCCTCAGAGATTTCCAGAGGGAGAGTGCCCCAGGGGCACCATCTGCCCAGGCACTGACTTTGGCTCTGTTCCTTCACTGGGAGACTCTCAAGTGTACCGAAGAGGGTACGCTCTCTCAGGGTGATGCCTTGGCAGGTCCCCAGCACCTCGCCCTGTCATTGGTAGGTGTTGGTTCACCTTCATGAGGTCTGTTGCAGACGATCAGATTCATCGGTGAATCCTAAGTATGATTTTTCACAGGTCATCCAGAGTCAGCAGCGTGCATTTAACACTGCAAGTAAAGTAACAAAATCATACGGTCACTGCCCCAGCCACCCCCAGCCACCAAGTCCTTCCCAGTGAGCAATGTGTGGTCCCCAAATTTACCTCTCTGTGTTACTGTAATTTGCTGTCACAAAGCACCCTCACCAGCACTGAGGAGCTTCGCTGGGGTTCTCATTTATTCCAATTCACTGCTTTTAGGCATCAAATTGATGTAATTTACAGAAGAAAATACTTTATGCCTCTGGATTCCAATACCATCCTCTCCAGAGGGTTGTGGAAGAGTGACGGCTCTTCATGCCTTTCCCACTGCTGCAGAGGTGACGGTGCCAGAGCTGCTCTGACAGCTTTGTCACAGTGTGGTCTGGAGAGGAGATGTAGCTTGCTTTCCCTTACATTCTACTGGACCCTGGAGACCTGGTAGGAAGAAACCTTGTTTCTGTCATTGGGCTGAGCCAGTGTGACTAAAGGTGCCTGGGGAACAGATGCAGGGGATAGGAAAATGCCAGCTTGAGTTGTTTTTCTGTCTCCTCATTTTTTGTCCTTGTCAGCTTCAAGTCAGGACACGTCCCCTCAGTTGGATGACTTTTCTGGGCTGTGTGTTGGGTGGTTGGAAAATGACGATTCTTCCCCCAGTGCATGCACTGCCCAAGGAGAGACTCTGTTAAAGGCAGCTCAGCACATCCCAGTGCCCCCAGGTTTTAGCTTAAGTGCCATCCCTAGGAAGGGCAAGGGTGTCAATGCCTGTGCATCCTCCGTATCTCTACTGGTGCTGACCTGAAGAGACGCTGAAGGTTTTTTATTACCCTCCCGTTCACCTTGCACATGCAGCTGTTAGCAGCTGCAAAGGCCTGCTGAAAGCAGAGATTATCTTCTGCCACCCTTTCGCTCTGCACACAGCTTTTCCCAGTCCCTTTTGAGCACGGAGTGTGCCAGCATCGGTAGGGTGGAGAGACTGTCAGGAAATCTGAGTTTTGAAGCTATTTCTGCTTGGGTCTTGGCAAAAACCCGGCTCTCTCCAGCACATTGTGCGTGGAAAAGAGATTCCAGGCTTGAGAGTCACTGAACGTGTGTGTGTGCATACACACACCATGGCTCCTTCATCCTCCCTGCACTTTCTTCAACTTCTTGCCTCGGGGGAACTGGTACCTCATTCCCACTCCCCGTCTGCTGCAGATGCCCCAGCCTGAGCGTTCAGAGAGAGTTTCTGATGTTGCTTCACACTGAAGTTGTCTTCAGAACAGATAATCCCGTCACCCTTTTTTTCTGTCCCTGGGGTAATTTGAGATACAGTATGACCTAGAAGTTGCTGATGCTTGTGTGGAAGCAAACCAGGCGACAGTTGATACTTCTAACCCCGCATGCAGTTGGCTAGCAATGGAAATCTGTGTTCTGGATTCAAAACAGATTACGAACAGGAAAATTAATTGCTTTACAGAAGTGCATAGCAAAAGGAAAAACAAAGCAAGCCTCTATCTCTGCAAAGGCTCTCTGAAATCCCACCGTGCCTTAAGATAACAGCTCCCTGCTTGTTAGGTCTTCTGCTGTAATTTGGAGTCTGTAGGGATTTGCTCCTTGCACATCCTGCTGCCCACCCCACCGGCAGTTGTGTGGTACCCAGCCAGCATCTCCCCACTGCCGTCTTGTCTTCCTTCCCCTTCACCTCTACCTGTCCACTTGGCAGCACCACCTGGCTGAAGGGCAGGCAGGTCATTTCTTATAAAGTCCTTTAAAAGGGATTGGAATTAACACAGACTCTGGCAAAATTTTTATCAGAGAAAAAGCAGCTGACCCTTCTCCTTCCCCTTTTTCATCATCAAATTCAACCCGCTTTCACTGTGCTTAAGTATCTGTGTATACAAGCAAAAGCCTGTTGTAAATCTTAATTTTTGAAAGATAATTCAAAGTGAAGTTGGAACCAAGAGGAACTGTACATCATCGAAACACCTACCATTTTAGCTGCCTGTAGTCTTCATGCACAGTCTGTTTTCTGCCTTAATTTCCTCGGGCAAGAAACTGCATGTCTCCTGTACACACTCACTAGTCCCTTAGCGCTACTGCAATAAAGCCTTGCTTGCCAACACCCTCAGGCTGTTTCTCTCCTCTTTTCTTCTGCTCTTACAACTCTTCTGTTCCTCTCATCTCACCTCCAGATCCAGTCGTGCAGCCGAGCAGGTAACCGTACAGCAGTAAGCCTTATGTTGGTAAGCAGCTGGCGATCTTAGCTCACAGATATGTATGTGCCAGGTGAAGCTGAACATGCATGCACTGTGGCCCTACACAAACCCGACCCAGGCATGCAAGGGTCACAGAAATTACGGTAATTGGTGTATTGCTTTTGCTTGTCTCCTCCCTTTTCTCTTAGAAATGCTGTACAAAATCCTTAGCTAATGGTCTTTTGGTAAGCAACTCTAAGGTGGGATTTTTTTGGCCTTCAGTGCATACATTGAGGAGGGAGGTAAAAATGTTGGTCTGCCAGAATTTCTGCCTCACTGTGTCATTTAGGAGGGCGGGTCAGACAGTGGGGACTCGGCATCTGCAGCCTTGCCAGCAATCTCATGTAGTGCCACAGTGCTGAGAGCAGGCAGCTGGGAGGCAGAGTTGGAGACCCCCCGGGCTTGCTGTCTGGGGGAGGTGGGCTGGTTTGCCAGTCTGTGGGATCTCATCAAGCCTCGAGCTGCAGCAAGGCAGAGAAGTGTGAGTCTCCGCATGTGGAGAGGTGGATTCTCCACTCTTAACTCAGTGGAGTCTCCACGTGCGGATTGAGGTGGGGGGTCTGGCATCCAGAGTCTGTGTTACACCTGCCTCCCCTTCACCTGGACTCCCTTTTCCAGTCCCCACAAAAGCAGCGTCAAACCTTGCTCAGGCCAGCAGTGCTTTAGCACCCATCCTCTCTCCTTTGGGGATGCTGGTGGTCTGGCAGTGAGCAGCGCTGGACCGCTCTGAGCATCGCATGCGCCCTGCCCTGACGAGGGTAACTAAGGCGTTAAATACATCAGCGTTAACATACTAAACCTTCTTTCATTGCATTGGAGTTCTACATTAAGAACTGTCATCATCTTTATCCGTACATTACTGCTGTGTTCAGCATGGACCAGGCTTTCCCTAACTCCTGTTAGGCTCTCCCTGCCACCAGAACCGCCATTCCTTTGGCAGGGGCTTCAACCCTGTGGTGAGCACATCTGATTTCCACCTGCAGGGCTCTGCAGTTTGGGATGGCATCTCTCATCCCTCAGCCCTGCTTCCGCTCCTGTAGCACTGAAAGCAGCAGCAGCCAGCAACCTAGGGCCCAGAAAACTCCTTTCACCTTCTCTTCAAGCCCCTTTCTTAGGGGTTTCAGCAGGGACATAAGCTTTCTCTGGCCAGTCCTGTTTCCCTCTGCCATTTGAGACATGGCTTTGTTTTGCTACCAGTGTCTTCAAGAGATGGAAGGAAAAGGCAGCTGCCAAACCCTCAGCGCTGCACCTGGAAGGAGGAGGACATTAAGGAACGTAAAATAGCTGGCAGTGGCATCCTACCATCCCCTCCGCCATCCTCTGTTGGCTAACACTGACAGCAGCCCTGCCTGAGAAAAGAGACGGGAACCCTTGAGGATGGGAAAAGGTTTAATCATTTATGATAGTTTGGGTCTGATCCCTGAGCCCAGTTCTGATTTCCTTACCAAAGCAGGGTCTGAGCGGGAAGAGGAATGTGGCAGCATCCTGTCCCTTCTGTTGAGGCAGCCGACAAGGGACAGATCGCAGCACCCTGTGAGCCCCATCTTCAGAGCATGCGGCGAAGGACAAAGCCAGCGATGAAGCCGTGAGCTAAACTCTGCAAAGAGAAAGAGGAAAGGAGTGCCCGCTCCTCCCTGGGGTGGGCCATCCACCCGAATCCGGATGAGAGCAGCGCAGATATCAAGATGACAGGCTAAGCTCTTTGAAACTCTACTCATGAGTTCTGTGGCTGCCCTAGATAAACCCTGCCTGCCTCCCTCCAGCTCTCTGGCAAGACTTCAGAAGAGGAGCAGGAGTCTTTGAGTTGCACCAGGCGTAACGACCGGGCTGCAGTGCTCAGCTGGCCCCAAGGGCCACCACCATGCCCCAGTGGTCTGACAGTAGCCCCAGCTGCCACCCCAACAGCTTTTGC
>NW_010273573.1:13295-13749 GCF_000690775.1 Eurypyga helias
GCTGCACAGAGGGGCTCACGCAGAGATCCCCAACCCTGCGCCAAGAGGAAACATTAAATTAGGGACCACTATCCCTCTGAAATAGAATTCCTGCCAACCTAATTAATGAAAGCTTAATCAGCAGGCTGATTAATCATGAACTTATTAAATAGCTAATTGAGCTTTAAGGCTGTTTGTCGTATTTCCAGACAATGGCAATGTCGCTAAGGGAGAGATGAGGTCAGTAATCCCATGAAGGGATCAGGTTTGCTGTGCGGGGCGGCTCTCTGGCTGAGCCGCTGCTCATCCAGTACCCGGCACTGGGGCTGGTGAATTGAATAGCAGGAAGAGGCCCCTGGGCTGTACGTATCCTGTTCTCCCATCGAGATTCATCGTAAACAGGCAATTCGTCTAGTGAAACAACGCCTGAAAGCCCTCTTCTGGGGAGCAGAGTATTTGGAGGGTGACATGCTAA
>NW_010273573.1:13773-14735 GCF_000690775.1 Eurypyga helias
ACAGTAGGCATCATACTGCAGAGCAGGGATTTCTCAAAGCGTGGTTGGGTGAGGAGTATCCGTCCATTCAGCATGCTAATGAGCCTGGTTGCCTTTCTCCATCTGCTTTCATTTTATTAGGTAGAAAATACAGAATTTTGTTTGAAATGCATAGCGTTTTATAAACCCAATGCAACAGATGATCAAACAGAATGGATCAAATATATGACATTTTGCTGCTAAATCAAAGGTAGAAACATGGTTGGGACTGTCAGCTGCAATCTAGTCCTGGGAATAGAGAAAAGTCCAAGGGTCCTTTCCAAGCTGGAGGAAGCAAGCTGTGAGTCCCTTCCAAGCTCACCTTCTGCCTGTGGCATTAGCACTTCTGTCCTTATTTGTTTTGGCTACTAGATGGGAATTCAACAAGGCATTCCAAGCAGTGGTATCTGTCAGCCAGTGAAAGCCTTCCCAATTACAACATATTAAAAATAAATTAAATCTGTAGTTTGCATAGGCTATAAAACACATGTTCTCTGCCACAGACCGATCATCTAGTGTGTACTTGAGACTCATGCAAGCATGGACATCTGACTGAGTGTGTGTGCAGCTCAAGGCTGCTTATGCCAGACTCTATTCAAGGAGGTTTTTTACAAATATGCGCTGTGTGAAGGTCTCCTGTGTAACCGAAGGCTGTGAGTATCCAGCTAAGCAAGTTTGGGCTGTTACTCTCCTAAATACACATCACACTACATGCATCGGTGACCTTAATGCTTCTCCAGAGAACAACAGGACCCATAAAAAATGTGATGTGGGAACTAATATAAACTGTTTATCTGGTAGATTATGCCTGTAGTGTTAAGTGATGCTTTAAATGCAGAAAGCTGTTTAAATGAAGAGAGTGAAATTGCATTTAATAGACTCTTCTTCATTTTTTATTCATCTTTCTATTTACCTTTCTTTTTCTCCTTTTTTCTTTTTCTTTT
>NW_010273574.1:0-562 GCF_000690775.1 Eurypyga helias
CCGGGTGAGGGGGTGCTCCAGGCTGACGTGCTCCACCCGGCAGGCGTAGGTGTCCCCGCGCCGCGGGCTGGTTTCCAGCAGCACCAGCACCTGGTAGGTCCAGTCTCCGTTCTGCATCACGTCCGTGGACACCACGCGCTCCGTCTCCTCCTGCCCGTTGCGGAACCACTTCACCTCGATGTCCGCGGGGTAGAAATCCATCACGGCGCACACCAGCCGGTCGGTCTGGGGCAGGGAGCTCGACTCCATGGGGTAGATTTCCACCTCGGGGCGAACTGGGGGAGAGCGGGAGTGGGGACGGGGTGGAGGGAGCGCCGAGACCACCCGGCCGGGCTCGGGGACGCCCCCGCGGGGGCTTCGGTTGGAGCGGCACGGAGACGCTCTCCCGCGGAACAGAGTTGGGCTCCGGAACGCGAGGGCCGGGCAATTGCGGGGGAAGATCCTTCCAGGGAGCTGCCCAGGACGACCCCGTCAGCCCCACACATTCCCGCTGCCCCACCCTGAATAAAGGGGGAGGGGTTGTAGGGGATTCCCAACTCCCGAGGGGAGCAGCCGGCCCGAC
>NW_010273575.1:0-1085 GCF_000690775.1 Eurypyga helias
AAAAACACATTATGTATTTCTAAACCTTTCCAATACACTGCAAATTTTCAGCAGCACAAAAGCATTCCTCAGCCACATGCAACTCTTCCTAGGTAATCTCCTGCCATGGACAGGGGGAATGTATTCACTAGATGGCTTTTACGTCCCTTCTCACATTTTATATTAAGCTAATAATATATGAAGAGTGTTTCTTTTTCTTTTTCTTCAAATAAACTCGAACTGAATAAAACTGCACCATCTTGGTACTAGCAATCTGCTTGTTTAAACCTCAGTAGTCTCTGACAATGAACCAAGTGCGAATGTATCTTTGATAGCACATTTCCTAAATACCATCAAAGGATATTTTCAAATACATTTTATAGAATCATTTAGGTTAGAAAAGGCCTTTAAGATCATCAAGTCCAACAGTTAACATAGCACTGCCAAGTCCACCACTAAAGCATGTCCCTGTACACCACATCTACACATTTTTTAATAAATACCCCATAGTGCCTCAGCCACTTCCCTGGGCAGCCCGTTCCAACAACTCAACCCTTTCAGTAAAGGAGTATTTCCTAATATCCAATCTAAGCATTCCTTAGTGCAACTTAAGGCAGTTTCCTATTGTCCTATTGCTCATTACTTGAGAGAAGAGACTGATCCCCACCTCTCTGCACCCTCCTTTCAGGTAGTTGTAAAAGAGCGGTCAGGTCTCCCCTCAGCCTCCTCTTCTCCAGGCTGAACATCCCCAGCTCCCTCAGCCACTCCTCACAGGACTTGTGCTCCAGACCCTTCCCCAGCTTTGTCGCCCTTCTCTGGACACGCTCCAGCACCTCAATGTCTGTGTTGTAGTGAGGAGCCCAAAACTGAACACAGGATTCAAGGTGCAGCCTGTCCAGTACAGGGGGCTGATCCCTTCCCTAGTCCTGCTGGCCACACTGTTCCTGATGCAGGCCAGGATGCCGTTGGCCTTCTTGGCCACCTGGGCACACTGCTGGCTCATACTCAGCCGGCTGTTGACCAATACCCCCAGGTCCTTTTCCACCAGGCAGCTTTCCAGACACTCGTCCCCAGGTCTGTAGCGCTGCCTGGCGGTGTTGTGACTC
>NW_010273576.1:0-5389 GCF_000690775.1 Eurypyga helias
ACCCCACCCCCGCTCATTTTTAATCTGAATTAGAACAAAATGCTGAATGTTTAAAGCATCTACAAAACATACTTGCATTAAAAAAAAGATATGTTGATTTATATGTCTCATTTTGTTTAAACCAACCATGCCAAAGTATCTATAAGCAGAGTTCTAATGCAAAAATTGAAATAACTAACAGACATATGCTCTGCTCAAAGTGGCAGGGCATGATTAAAATATTATATTTTATCATTTTAATATAATTTTCATCAAAAATTGATACATTTTAAATGGAAATTGTAATTTTTAAACAGGATTTCTCACAGAAGTAATATAGATATTTTTATTTCAGTGTAGTTAATGAGACAGTCAATCCATGACAGGAGTAGAAATATAAAGGCAGTGAAGGGGTTACCACTGATTATTGGACATTACTGTGCTAAGGGATAGATCCTGAGCTCAGGTAAATTGAGATGCATTGGTTTATGCCAGCTGAGGCTCATGGAGTAGAAAATTTTCCTTAAACAGTATCCATCCAGCATGCTGCTTTGCCTGAGTGCTCTGCATGCATATGAAGAACTATCATGTACGGTGATAAGGTTACATAGAATCACAGAATGGTTTGGGTTGGAAGGGACCTTAAAGACTATCTAGTTCCAACCCCCCTGCCATGGGCAGGGACACCTTCCACTAGACCAGGTTGCTCAAAGCCACATCCAGCCTGGCCTTGGACACTGCCAGGGATGGGGCATCCACAGCTTCTCTGGGCAACCTGTGCCAGTGCCTCATCACCCTCTCCCTGAAGAGGAGACATCTGAAAATCTTTGTGTCCCTGTATTGTGTATAAAAGTACTAGAAATGTGTGCAGGCTAGGCATTTGCAGCTACAGTTGTTTCTGAGGATTTGAATGTACAGTGCCTCGGTATGGATAGACGCTGCAGCTGTCTTTCTAACAGACAATGTATTGAAACAGCACTGGGAATATCACATCAGGCCACAAAAGTCCATAGATGTGTGAGTGAACCTTCTTCAATGTATTTGCATATTCACATCTTTCATGAGCAAATGAAAGTCTGCATACATGTATGCACAGTCATGGGACATGTGTGTTCCTGAGTATCCAACAGACCCCTTCCCTTTTTACCCTTTTGACTCTGTTCTGTAGGGCCTGGGCCAATGAGATGCATGCGCTTGTGATATCTGAGGAACTGGCACATGATGTCCTGGGAGCTGAACTGCTTATCAAGCGTCATGAAGAATACAAGAGGGAGATAGAGAAGCAGTGGCTAAAATATGAAGAAATGCAGCGGGCAGGAGGTGACCTGATGAAGAACGGACATTTCATGTCTGTGGAGGTGTGTTGATGAGTTAAATGTTTTACAAACAAGAGCGAATAAAGAAGACATTAAATAGGCAGGAGTTGCAGCTTTGTGTCTCTTTCAAAACAGGAGAACTAAACAGGACAATCAGGTTCTCTACTATTAAAATCTGCAGATTTAATGTGACATGTAGAAGAAGAAAACACCTTTTAAAGTGCTTACTCCACTGAAAGATCATGAAAGTATAGTCATCGGACTGATTATTGCTGGGTAGGGAGGTATTGCCACATTTATGTGCCACATAAATGAAATTTTTAGCATTTAACTACACAAGACCTAGGATAAAATGCATCAAAATGCAATGAACTGTAGGGTGGAGAGACGTCCCTGAGTACACCAGAAGATACGCAATTCTTCAGAAATGTTACAGAGCCAAAGGTGCAAGAACGTAGAAATTTCTGTGACCCTGTTATCTGTGTACCTTTAGACATTAGCCTTTGCAGTGGTCCCAGGCTTGTCTGGAGACTGTCAGTAAATCCGGAGATCACACCATCAAAAACATCTTTGGAATTTATGCACAATTATATTATTTCTATACTTCTATTCCAGAAAGAATGGGAGAACTTTCCACTGGTTAAGGCTTGCTATTGTTGCCTTGCCATAAATGGATGTATTTGTTGAATCTTCTGGTTCTTGCTAGTTCTGTAATGCAAACAGCCTGGGTATAAAGTTTCATCATGAGAAAGCATGTAACAGAATATTGGTCACACAGTATGTGGAATATGCATACAATTAGAACATATATAGCTATATAACATACAGGCTGAATGAATTCAGGTTAGAAAAACAAGGACACAGACATCCTTTCTAAACCGTGTCAACACCACAAAGTTATCTAGAGGCCATCTTCTGGATCGTGAGGGCAGACTGCATGCTAGTTGGCTGTCACATCAAAGTCTGATTGGATTTTTCACCTCCCGGCATTGCCAATATTATTTTTCTAGATTGAAGAAAAACTGTTAGAGCTGTCAGAGCTGCTGAAGAAGGTAAAGGAGAGCTGGGACATGAGAAAAGAGTTATATGAAGAAAACTGGGAGATTCAACTGCTCCGCAGAGAGCTGGAACAAGCAGAAGCATGGCTGGCTGCCAAGGAGAGCATCCTTTCAGATCCTAGCTATGGGGTGAGCAACAATAGTGAAACACTAGTGAAATGCCTCTTAGTGTATACAGAGAGCTTAATCACAATCTAAATAGTAATGCACCCTTGAGGTTACAAAGGGTAGGAGCTCTGTCTTCTTTCAGAAGTGAGCCCAGGAAAGTTGTGCCATTTTACACGGTGATGGACTCCATGGTGGCTTTCAGGGATTGTAGAAGACTGGGGAGAATTCCAGACTACTTTTTCACACAAGATAGTTTGAAGAGGGTTCAACTTTCCTTGTCATTCTGAGAACCTGTTTTGAAAAGAAAAAGGGGGTTTCTCCACCTCATCTTGAGCAGTAGAATATTTTGCACAGGTGGCTTGATAGCTAGCATGTCAATTCCTCTATAAACACACACATCCACAGTTTTGGTTTTTTCCCATTTTTGACTATCTTCTGATGGTTTGTAGGATGGGAAAACAATACCATAAAATCAGGTATCAAAAACTAAGCAGAGAGCAAGACAGAATTTTAAGATGTAGGTGTTGCAGAGCGGGAATAAACTCTGTGTCTAGCACAAGCTGAAATCCAAGAACTTAGTCTGGATGTAAACACAGCTGGAAGCCACAGTAACATGTGGCTTGCAGAAAAAAGAAGGTTGTTATTTGAGCCCCTTTTTTCATGTACAGCAGACTGCAAGCTATGGACCCTTTTTTTAAGTGTAACCGTATTTTTCACATGCTATCAGGAGTTTAGACTTTCAATTACAAAATTTCAGAATCATCATTTGGCTAAGTAGAAAAGGTAAATCTGAAAATTTTAGGCAGGATGTCTTCTGATGGACTTGATTTTGGACTTCTGTGTCTGGTAATTTTTCCGTTCAGGATTCAGTGTCTGAAGTAGAGGAATTACTGAAGAAACACCATGATTTTGAGAAGATGCTTGCAGCTCAGGAGGAGAAATTTGCGCAGCTCAGGAGGAAAACAAAGGGGAGAAGTTGAAGGTAGTTGAGCTTCCAGTGCCTGAAGGGGGCCTATAAGGAAGCTGGAGGGAGACTTTCTAAAAGGCCAGGTAGTGATAGGACAAGGGGTAACGGGGTTAAACTGAAACCGGGGAGATTTAGTTTAGATAAGGAAAAAATTCTTCACAGAGAGGGTGATGAGGCACTGGAACAGGTTGCCCAGAGAATTGGTGGATGCCCCATCCCTGGAAGTGTTCAAGGCCAGGCTGGATGAGGCTTTGAGCAACCTGGTCTAGTGGAAGGTGTCCCTGCCCATGGCAGGGGGGTTGGAACTAGATGATCTTTAAGGTCCCTTCCAACCCAAACCATTCCATGATTCTATGAGACAGTATGATGTGGGTTCTTGAATATCTGGGGCTCAGTCACTCCATTTGAGAATGAACTCCTGCGCTGAGATGGAATGAGAGTGACCAAAGCTGAGATATTGCAGATAGAGCAGCTAAGAACAAGACCTGCGTATGGATCAAGAGTCTGACTATCTTACAAAAGCTCTAGGGGGGAAAGTGGAATCTTTCTTCTGCCAGGAGCAGCAAAAATGTTGTGTAGTGCTCATTGCTGTATGAGAAACAGGGTGATCCCTTGCTACACATGTGGAGAGACTGATTCATTCCAAATTTTGGCAAGGAGCTGCAGCCACCTGACATTGCTGGAGAATAGCAAAGGGCTGAAAGTAAAGGGAAATCGAGGCTGAGAAAGGCCTTTTTCCATCTGACATCAGAGTTCTACAATGGATTGTATTAGGTACCAAAAATATCAAGTCAGCCTCCCATATCCTGTTTCAATTTTTTTTTTTATTTGTTTTCCTGAAATAACAAGCAAAACCTAAGTTTTGTGTTTGGCGTTAGGCTAAAACCTAGCTTAGCTGTGTCTGCCTTTTGTTCAGTGATTTACAGATTGGCTAAATGAAGGGGAAAAGGTCCTCCACTTTAAAATTTTCCATGAGAACACCCCTGGATCAAACTTAAAGAAGCAGTGCCACAGGGAGAAGCATAGTTTCTCTAGAGCTTGAAACCTCAGCCTCTGAAGAAGTTAGGAAGGGCAGGATTCACTGTGTTTGAGATTAACTTCTGTCAGTATTCATGGTTTGAGCAACAGAATAATGCTCACCACATAGCAATTAATTTCAGTTCTAACTCTGAGAATGCCAATGGAGGTACATGCCTTTAAAATTCAGTGCCAGGAGAGACTGTATTTGAAAAACTATTCCTGCTTAAAATTAAAATTAAAATTAAAAAAAAAAAGAAATCTTGGGTAAGTACCCATGAGTGCAATGAGGGTAATTTTAAAATGTGTAACAATTGTGTCCTACAGAGGGAGATGAATCTTCTGAAACAAGTGGACACAGAAGAGAGTGAGCAGAAGGATAAAGGCAAAGTTGTACGGGTTCCCTCTCTGAAAAGAAAAACATCTGACAGAAGAAATACACCGCCAAAAGTGACAGAGATAAAGAGCACAACGCCGCTGCCATCTGTGCCCTTACCCAGCCTGTCCTGGAGGGCCCCACTTGAAACTATTTTCTCCCCCGTTGAAAAGTCTCCATCAACATTCCAACAATTCCTTGCTGGGGGAGTCCCAGAAGGGCTGAGCAGCAACAAAACAGAAACGAAAGCTGAGAGGAGGCTCAGTGAGATTATCACGCTACCTACACTAAAGACCGTGGACCCAAAAGCTACATCTTTGGAAAGTCCCAGTTCTTTAAGCTCTCCTTTATCTCTGACTCCCCTAAGCCAGCAGCACAGCAGTAGTTTGTCAGAATCGTATGCCACAGGCCTTTTGTCACCTCAGGAAAAAAGTGCTGAAGGCTCCCCTTTCTCCAACCTGCAGACAAAACTAATGGCGACTGGCCAAAGATCGCCAGATAAATCATCAAACTCACGGCTGTCTGACTCTTCTCCGGAGAGATTAGAGACTACGTCTTTGGTAAGTCC
>NW_010273576.1:5420-11883 GCF_000690775.1 Eurypyga helias
TCCTGGCGCTCTCCTCACAGGACTGCTATCCTGTGCTAGTTAAGTTAAGGAAATACAGGAAGTTATGTATGAAAGTCACAAAGAGCACTATATAGTGGGTGTTTTGGTGACTACACTTATGGACCCCAACAGAAAGAGGCATTTTATGTGCATTTGCAGTTGATACACTTTCCAAAAACATAGTTGATTGATGCTTTTCAGCTACACCTAGATGCTTTTTTAATTTGCTCCGCTTTATAGCCTAGGTCTTGACACTGTATTGGTTCCTGGTTTTCTTTCATAAACTAGAGGTGAATGCTCAGCAGAACACTTAACAGGGGCCAGGAGATGCTGTCTCACAGAAGCACGACTGCTGATTCACCCCTACCCTCAGTGTGAGGGGGTGGTGCTTTGTGTCCACTGACTGCAGAGAGGTCAGAGGGAGGCAGGACCTAGTGGCACCCTTGCCAAAGGCAAGGTGCAAGTCTTGAACCAGAAACTCCTGTTTGCTCACCCTGGCAGGAAATGCACTGTTAACTCGTGAACAGGTAAAAATTGTCCCCTTCCCCTCTTGCACTTTGGGAGGAATGTGTTTGTCACATACCCAGGTACCAGTACAACACTACACATTTGGTGTAACTCCATATTATTGCAGGGGTGTTATGAATAACTTTAGCAATTTAAGTTCTAAACTGTGTTTAATAATTAAAAAATAAATTAAATAATTAATTAATGCACCATGATAGACCAAATTCCATGAACAAATTCATCTAGAAAGATGTGAATTCTCTTCGTTCAGGTAGGATAGCAGTGATGTGACTGCAGCCTAGAGAGGCTTTCTAGCTGTGCTGTGAATGTAAAGGCTGGAGGCAGTAGAGATCAGTTTCTCTTTGTGGAATTTATCAAGAAAGACCTTAAGAAATTATCACATATGTTTAAGGGCCATTTTAAAGTTTGACAGCAATGTTCTTGTGTGTCTCAGGTTTCCGCAAGTCTACAGAATATGGAGGGATTCCTAGAAAAGAGAGACCAGCTCCTTCCAGGAAGGCAACAGGTAGAAACAAATGCCATCACTCTGGGTTAATTCATCTTTCCTTGAGTTATAGTCCAGACCTGGTCCGACTTCCTCAGGACCAGCTCTTGCTGGAGAGGAGCTCAGGACTGTGGGTCGAATTCAGTTACCACTAAAATGCATGAAGTGTCCGCTGACTTTGTCAGTACCTGATGAAGTCCTTAAGTGAAAGAGACAATGGAATTTTTGCTTGTCATGGGAATCATGCACAACAGGGTCTGTCTATATTTAATGGATTTATGAACCAGAGCCTAGGCTGTATGTACATGTTAATTGTGTTCCCCTAATCATAAATACAGGTTTCAATATGTCAACTGAATTGGGAAAAAATTGTCAATATTAAAAAAATTTCAAAAATTGCAAGCTTCAAGACCCAGTATCATCATGTGATAGTTTGTTGGCAGAGGAAGCCCTCCCATGCTCCTAAGGTTTATAATTTCTGACTGTGCCAGAAGAGAATTAAGGTTTCTGTTTATCTTTGAAGAAGTGGGAACTTCAATATTACCAAACAAGAAAAACTATGACTTATCTTCCTCAGGACTTTTTCCTTAATTTTTTCTGAATGACCAAATTGTCAACTTGATTCACTGGCACAGCAAAATAAGAATATGCGCAATAGGATCCTTCATCCAGAAGGGTCTCATGTCGCTAGTCTAACCTTTAGGTGTCATTTATTTAGGGTGGGAAATAGCAGGCACTTCCGCACATGGTTTTGTAGCATTCCACTGGGGTTAGTTTAGGAAATTAAGAAGAATTCAGCAGCCACATTAGGCTGAAACCACACACAATGAAACTACACTGTGACCATTACACAAAGGCCAGTGTTCCAGCTGGGAAAAAAAGTGGAGCTTTTAGTGGCCAAAACCAGGCAGAACTTTGATTACCCATCTTCTCTCAAAGATGTTGCAGACCACAACATCGTGTAGAGCTTGCTTGCACCAGATTGTCATTTGTTCAGCCCTGACTCGCAGAGGGACTCTTCCTCAGTCACCCACACCAAAAACGACAGCAGGTTCTGTTTTTCTAGGAGATAATCATGACTAAGAGAGCTTTTGCAATCATAATCATAATCGCAGCTCCTGGCTTCCTGTGGAAGTTGCACATGAAAGATTTCACTACTCCAATAAAATATATAGCTAATAATTGGAATTTATTACAATTTCTATTTATGTAGCCAAGCTCAAGGTCTTGGAAATCCTTCTACGTAAAACTAAATGGATTAAAGCTTGATTTCTACAATGATGAAAAAGAAGCATCTAAGGTAATTTGGTTTTTGGATTTTTCTAGTAATCTCTGTGTTTACCTATGTAAAAATGCGTTTAAAAGAAGAGAGTTATGTTTGCTTTGGTTTGGGGCTGGGGTAATCAGTTCTCTTTCAAATGTCAGCTGAAGGAAAATTCAACAACTGTTCAACTGACACCAACTCTAAGACAGCATCATAAGCTTTCAGAAATTTACAAACCTATTCCTTAAAAGAAGTATCTTATTCAAGAATTGCCTTCAAGATATAATGCATTGTGCCTCGGTGTTTCATCCTATTCAGTGATCCTAATTATAAAGTTAGAAGCAGAAAAAGATAGTATGGGTGTGTAGTCAGCCTGCAGCTTGGTATGGAATTGAATCCTAGCAGGAAAGACGCAGAAGACATTTTGTTTTCATTTCATCCTCCTTTAGAATGTATCCGCGCTCCTGTCCCTCAGCATTCCTGGTGCCAAATGTGAGAGGCTGGTAAATTACATCAGGAAAGAGAATGCCTTCATGTTGCGGTAAGTCTTGGGGAGAGGTGCACTAATAAAAACCTGCACGGCTACCTGTACGGTTGTATTTGCCTACAGTCACCTCAGGCTGCGTGTTGTTAGGAGGCGTAAGTGAAACGTCTTACAGTGCTTGTCCCACGCGTAAGGACAGAAGGTATAAGGCAAAACTAACTAGAATTCACCTTCTCCCATGCTTATTTACAGGCTGAGAGATGGGGCAGAGTATTTTTTCGCAGCACCTTCTCAGACACTGATGGAGGACTGGCTGCAATCCCTACAGAATAATATAGGTACATTCTCACTTCCTTCAAGAATGAACTGTGTTTTCAGCAAGTGATGGTGGGAAGAAGGGAAGAGAATGAGGTGGTGTCCTTAGTCTGGGGCATTTTGAGCTGTCCTTTGTGCCTCTGTGAGACAGCAGGACACAAGTCACCTGCCACCTTGCGATGTACTGACCTGGCAGGAGGATACCCAGGGTGGCTTGCAAAGCAGCCTTTCAGCAGCTGTACTGGGGCAGCATCAGATCGTTCCCAGGGAGAGGCCTTGCCCAAGGGCTGTATTCATCCTTTTATTACAGTTGCTTTGGATCTTGACCAATAGCTTTATTTCTGAATCTAGCTCTCTTTCTGGGCACCTCACTAGGCGATGGCTTACTGGAAAGGAAGCCAGAGCACAGTTACAACAATGATCTTCAGAAAAAGTTGTTATGGACCCAGAAATGGCAAACTCTGCCTCTAGCGCTACTTCAGAAGGTTTTTGTGTTCTTTGGCTCTGCAGGACACAGTAACAGATCACGTCCAACAGTGATGGGGCAACCTTTCGCTCCAAACACAGAGACCTCCCAGACAAGACTGCGGGACTTTCCAGACAGAGACTCTGCTGAGAGACCTAACAGCAGAAGCTCACTCCTGAGGTAGGGGCTCTGTGCCACAAGGCTGAACAGATGCCAGTGCTGTCTGTGTTTAGGTGGCAGTCACCTACAAAGGGAGATAGCCCTGAGGTCAAAAAGTCCCGCTCCTCTGCCACTAATCCAGTAAAATACATTATTCTTGAGTATGACCCTGCCTCAGTTCATTTGTGTCACTTATGATATGATACAGCCAGTTTTTAAAGCCGGTTCCCACTGTAGTCAGCCATATCCTGTCTGTGATTGATGACCTAGTGTTTGGAGACCCAGAAGAATTCTTGTATCACCTCTTGTAGGCACCAAAGTTACTAAAATAAAGTATCTGATATAAAGACTGGGTTACCCATGTGCTCAATGGAGAGAGACTTGTTCCAACAGATGAGGGAATCCGAGCAGGAGCCTGCAATAGGTGCCTTGGATTTTCCTCTGAATGCTCTCTCCAGCAGGAACTCAGTCTCCTAATTTAAGGAGCCAAACCAGTTGTCTGAAGTTGTGCTGTGTGAGTACTTTCCTCAAAGGCTGTTTTGAGAAACCAAACACAGCCACAGCCAAATTCAGAAACTTGGCCTGTAGCGTAGATCAATTTCTGTTGCATCTGGAGTCTGTAAAAATCTTACAGGATATGATGTGAAATCCTGGTCCTGGTAGATTTTTGCTGCTGAGCTAATGCCTAACGAGTTCTTACATATACAGAGCAACTTACACTCCTCTAGACTGTACCTGATTTTCTGGTGATGCATGTCGTTGACAGGAGAACACCTTCCTTCAAAATCAAACCGGAGAGAGAGCCTGCAGAATTTTCCAGAGATTTTAAGGAAGATGGGACTGCGGTGCCACGAACTTCCTTCACCACCTTAAGCCTAGAACAAAGTGGTAATAAACCAAAACTGCCTCCATCTCTACTAGAAGCAGCAAGAGAAAAATGATATTTTCCTCAATGAATACCAGACCCTTCACCCATGTCTTCACCCAGCCCTCTGGGAATGTATTGATATGCTTTAAGTTAATCGCTACCCTTGGAACTTACCTTAATTATGTATTAAATCTAGTAAAGCCATTAAAAATAATTAAGCAGGACTGCATATGGTATACTTCTGTGTATGCGATGACTGTCATTCATCATGTCATCGAAGTGATATGTACTCCAAGTCACCCAATGGAAGAGCAGAGCGACCTTGAGGCCAGGCAGCTCAAGTGAAGTGGCTCTGCGAGACAGAAATGGGGAGCACTGAGTGAAGCACGAGGTGCAAGACATGAGTGAACAGCAGTCACCAGTTTGCAGATATCAGTGGGTAAGATTTAAGAGGATTGGGCAATCTGTACACCACCAGAAGCAGAAGCCTCAAAGGGAACCTTTGTTATATAATTCCTGCAGTGTTTTATAGTCTCCACAACCTTTCATTTTTGCAACACATTAAGCAACAATTCCCAAACTATTTACCAATTCTTTCTGGTTGAGGTTACCAGGAAAAAAAAGAAGAGTCCTGCAGTGTTTCTCATTTTAGTGGAATCTGAAACTAAAGTAATACATGAGCAATCAATCTTTCAGTGTAAAAGGAGAGGAAAAGCAGGATAGCAAGAAGGAAGCCTAATCCCCTGACCACTGCTGTCAGCAAGGCTGAAGCCCAGGTTGATTAACAAGAGCCTATGGGGAAACTGGATTGAGTAGAAATTACATAATAGTATTTTGGGGAGATATGGGGAAGGATAAAACCATGCCCTACAGTATGTTGTCTGTATGAAGCATCAACCTCTTCTCGATACGCTATCGGCCTTTTTCACTCTTCTAAATTCCTTCAGCTGAACAGCGTGTCAGGTGCACACAAATTTTTATCCCCACAGTGCGTGCAGCAATGTCCCAGCACGATGCAGCAACAGCAGCAGTGCAATGAAGAGATGTGACCACATTAGTAGGATTCTGTTCTTTTTTAGCAAGCAGTAAAATGTTTCCTTTGAAAAGATACCGCTCCTTGGGCTAAGCACGGAACTGTTGGTGGGATGGGACCTCTGGAGGTCTGTAATTCAGTGTATTGAAGCCAAATAATCATCAATACTAGATCAGATCAGGCATGGTTTTCTCTAGACCAGCCTTCCAAACCCTTTGTGGATGGCAATTCCACCATCTTCCTGGGTGACCTGTTTAGTGCTTCTCTACTCTGAGTGAATCTTTTTCCACAAGTTTCACATGACCTTTCCAAGCCAGGACCTGTGCCTGTTGTCTCCTGCTGCACCATGTGCTGGTACCAAGGAGCAGATGGACCCATCGGCTTTGTACCTACACCTCAGCAGTTCAAGGTGTTGTCATACTGCCTTCTCTGTCGCCAGACTCAGCAAGAGCAGCTCTGCCAGTCTCCCCTCATCGTCTGTGTGCCCTCAAACCCCTGATCACCTTACTAGACCCCCACCACACCCATTTCAGTCTCTCTGCTTTGCCCTTCAACTGGGCATCCCCAAACTGTTCACCGTATTACACGTATGTCCTCGTCACTCCTGACTGAAGGGGGTTACGCTCCTGCCATAGCCCACTGTGCCGTTTGCTTCATTCATTCTGCTCACTCGTTCTGGCTGTGGCATCCACTGTAACTGCCATGTGCTCTCAGCAGGGCTGCTACTCCGGACTCTGTGCTGATACCTGATCTGTTGCTTCCCCAGGGTTGGATCTCCCAACTCCTTCCCCAGCCATGCTGGTACGCACAGAGGCCTGGGACCAGGCTTTACCTATGAGCGCTGAGAAGAAAAAGGAGAAGA
>NW_010273577.1:0-3319 GCF_000690775.1 Eurypyga helias
ATTAATAAATAGTTTTATCTCAATTAAGGAGATTCCTTGTCTTTTCCTCTAACTCCTCTCCTCCACTGGGGGAGGAGGGAGTTGTGTGAGCAGCTGTGTGATACTTTAAGGCTAGCTGAGGTTAAACCACAGCAGCAGCAGTTCAGAAAAAACCTACTACAGGCAGTAAGCTTACACAGCTGTCTCTATTGCAATTTATACCAGCGATTAAGTCCTGTGGATCTCTTATCATTACCAGTGACCAGAATATGAAATAATAAAAACTTTCTTCTGAGATTTTGGAATTTGTTGCCCAGCTCTGCTTGAACTGAAACTCAGTAAGACAGAAACTGCAGTTCTGTGCTGCTGTATAGTAATAGGCTTTTCAAATGATTATTGTAGAAAACTGTTCAATGATTTTGTGTTTGACTGTTTTGGTGTTCAGCACAGGGTAATACTGGGATAATTGCAACATGATTTTAAAAATATTTTTCCCCATATTTTCTTATTACTTTTCCTTGAAATGATGTAGAGTCAGTTCCTTTGATTTCAGGACATTTGAAATTAACTTTTAGCAGATTAGGGCATGGCTTGTTATTTTGCAACTTGGGACCAGACATAAATGACACAGGTTGCCCAGAGAAGCTGTGGATGCCCCATCCCTGGAAGTGTCCAAGGCCAGGCTGGATGAGGCTTTGAGCAACCTGGTGTAGTGGAGGGTGTCCCTGCCTATGGCAGAGGGGTTGGAATTAGGTGACCTTTTCAGATGATTCAGTCCAAACCATTCTATGATTCCATGATTCTGTGATGTGGTGCATGAGATGGATACATAAATGCACACTTTTAGGTTGAATATCTTTCTCTCAAGCCTATTATTAAATTAAGGACAATTTTATATTGAAATGACAACTTTGTAGCATGATATCAATTGTCATTTATGACAAGTCTATCTACTGAATGTTCATATTTGTGAGACATGATCTTTGTCCTGGGGAGATGGGGATTATAAATATTGTAATGGTTTCTCCCTGGCAGACTGCCTACATTATCAGTCAAAGACACATTCTTAAATAATATTTGGGACTTCTTACCAGGGGTTTTCCTCCTTTTTCTTTTTTAGCTATAATCATAACTTCCATGGCTAACCATCATTAGCTGGTCCAGAAGAGTGGAAATCCATTCAAATAACTGAAAATGTTTTTGTTTCAACAGCCAAGAATAATTCTTCCTGCTATTTTGGAAAATTTCAAGTAGTTGTTCCTCTTCAGTTTTAAAATGCCTGGATTTTGAAGACAATTTGCTCTTCCAAAAAGTGTGATGTGCAATTTTAAGTCCCCAAGTCTTTAGTATTCAGGAAATCTGACTACCTTTAACATGCTTTTGTAATGTGTGGTGATCTTTGATGTTATGTTAATCTTCATGTTAATTAAATGGCTGTGTTAGAAAAACCTTTGTAATTTCTAGTTCCCTTCAGATGAGATTCTCTGAAGGTATTGAAGAGTGTTATCTTATTATTCCCTATCTTCTAATGTTGACCTTGTCTGTAGTGTGTTTGCCATTTCTCTCATGAGGTACATAGCTCTCTTCTACACTATGTATAACTCTTAGTTTTTATTAGTTTTAGAAAAATATGCTCTCTAATAATTTTACCACACATATATATATAAAATACATAAATATCTCACACAAGTTTTGAGTTTATTTTTAAACCTATGGTTAGAAACCACTAAATAAAGTCTGATTTACAGCAACAAAGAAATAAAGGCAGTACCTAACACAGTACTGCAATACTCAGGTATTTTCAGTTTGTCAGAATTATTTCTACATCTCATAATTTTATGCCCTCAGTATTGATTACCTTTAAAGTAATGATGTCTTTGTTGTGAAAATCTCAAAAAAACCTTCAGAAGGCAGCAGCCAGAAGAGACTGCTGGCAATAATGGCAGAACTCCATAACAAATGTGCGCAAGATACTCTAATTCTTACATAATAGTAACATAAACCCAAGGTGAACCGAAACCTTGAGAAGTGTCTATAAACAGAAGATAGCAGGCTTTTTGTAATACAGAAAGAGAAATTTGTCAGCTGAATTTCCTGCTCACAGCACCTGAAGTGCTAGGACTGCAGTCATGCTGAGATAAGAGGACTGATTGAAGAAGACAAAAAGGTAAAATGTAGAGCCAGTATCCAGAGATCTGTTACACAGTCTGATTTACTTGGTAGAAAATCAGGCTTTTATTTTCATTCTTTTGTCATTGCAGTACTATCAATATTGTAGGCATCATCACAAGAGGGTAGATTTCCAAACAAACAAAAAGCATGAAAACTTGCAGAACAGTGCTGTAACTTAGGCTGGCAGATTGCATCTCTGTGGCTGCAGTCATGTGAATGCAGCCCATAACGTGGTTACCAAAGTCTTGTGTAAACCACTCTCTTCCTCCGGACAGCAGTATGAATGAGCAACTTTGTTTCCAATTTTTTTTTCACTTTCATGGGTTTTCCATTTGCCTATAACTTCTGAAAACAGTACCTCCGTAAGTGTTACTCTGATTTAGCAGGGCTTCCACTTGCAGTGGGAGAAGACTTCTGAAGACAGACCTGTTAGTTTCTGGACACAGGCTGTTGCCTTGGTGTTACACATCACAGGACAAGTCTTGTATTTGCCCTCTTTATATATTATCATATATGAAGTAAAAGTAAAAGGGAAAGTAAAATATCTCTGGCTTTACAGTCATGAAGTATCGTAACAATTTTTCTAATAATCACATTGGAAATTCACAAGAAAACCCACCCTTGAACCCAGATATCTCAAACCCACAGAGCATTTTTAAACTTCTCTTATCTACTTGTAGATTAGAGATGTAGACTTCCAAGCACGCTGAATACTTTCTAATTTATATGACGCAAAGTACTGCCTATCAAAACACATAGAAACGTTTTTTATATAAATGACAGGTATCACAGAAGACTCAAGCTTCAAACAAAAGATCAGAAGATAAGAAAGATGTGCAGTGCAGTCTACTGCTAAGGGGAAATCGTCACAAAATTGGGCTCAAACCTTGATCGTTCAACAAGAAGAACTTGAGGTAGCGCAACAGTTTATTGCCAGATGAAAGCCAGAACTTACGAAGGTTATTATTAATTCCTTTTTGGATGTTTCTGAAAGCCTGAAGAAACTTGTCACACAAGAATTCAGACACAACATAATTGCTAGTTATTTCATCTGATGTGCAGCAAAAATTCTTTAGTCAGTCTGTTTCATGACTGCAGAGAACATTACTTCAGCACATTTAGTTCAGTATCTGAACCTTAAAGTCAGTCTTATGTTAATGCCCCTCCC
>NW_010273578.1:0-464 GCF_000690775.1 Eurypyga helias
CCGCGCTCAGCGCCCCGCAGCCTGCCGAGCCCCGCGCCGACCCGCGACCGGGGTTTTCCTAGAAACCACCTCCAAATATAGTAACAGCGAAGGGGCATTCCTAGAAATTCGGGAGACGTCAGATAGGGAAGATTTGTGAAATTCAGCTTCACTTCCTGCAGAGGGCTCCTGGCACAGGAAAAAAAAAATCAAGTGAGCAATAAAGTGCTTTTCATGCTTCTCTGATCAGATAATGGTTAAAAAAAGAAGAACGGTAAAACACTTAACTCGCATTTCTCCCATAGCATGGAGGAGTTTCGCATGGGAAGGAAGCTAATCAGTAACCCCCCTTCCTCATTTTCTGCTAATGTGTGCAGATGTCTGTCTCCTCTATTTACTTTCCCCCGCGTGCATCCAGCAAATAAAAGGAATGCACATGTGAGTGAAAATTGGGCCAAATGACGCCCCTCCCGTGTATCACGGGA
>NW_010273578.1:476-2146 GCF_000690775.1 Eurypyga helias
GACTCGGCATTGTTACTTTAAACAGGCTTTGCGGGTTGCATCCTCCTCCCGACTCTGCCGTGAATAATTCATGTTCGGAAGATGCGTGCAGTGCCCTTACTCGCATGAACGGGAATTTGTAGGCTGGCTTTTATTTAAGGGCCCCAACGCTGCGAGCCGCTGCGCAGCCAGTCCCCACGGGCTGAACGGGATCTGGGGCTGTTAATTAATTCGCAGGATCAGGCCCTGACTGACGCATGCAAAGCGGGGCTTGCCCCAGACCCGCACGCTGTCACGAGTGAGTTATTCCTCCCGTGTCTCCTAAACCTGGGTATTTGCTGTGTGCTTGTGTCTAACACCCAATCCTAATTTAGTCATAGCTTCTTCTAAAAAAACCCACTACATTTCACAGGAAGCAGACGTGTTTGCAAAGCTGTAACAGATGAAGATGTTGCTGTATGCCATTGATTGCACGAAGATGTCAGTGCACTTGTAATAGAGCGTTGTTTATGCAGGAACAGCAAAGGTTGCTATAAAACCCACAATTGCCAGCTTTTGGGGGAATATAATAGATTTCAATGTGTACGACTCTTGCAGGTTAATTGAATTTCTGTAATGAAATTCCCCTCGGCCACATGAAATCCTTGGATTTGTTCTTTGAATTTCATTATGACTTGCTGAGTCTCCTCTGCCCCCAAATCAAATGCAATAAAACCGCTGGATTCTGGCTTCACTTCAGTGTCCTATAAACATTCACATTTAATCAAAACTTGATTACAGGCCCTTTGTCTGCAGTTTTGAAGGAGAATTAGCGGAGTTCACCTGACAAGCCTACCTGGGATTTGACTCCCAGGTATGTTTTAACTCAAAGAACAACTGCCCCAGATCACAGACCCCGCATTCAGGGAGATGCACCCACCGCGTTTCATTGGCAATACTGCCTGGTTAGAAGTAGGTTTATGTAATCTCTCGGAATTCAGAACAGCTCCAGTTGATTGCTAAAAGGCCTTTGGAAGCTGGCTGGCTCATTTATGGCGCACCGCTCTGCCCTGCCTGGCGCTCTCATTTCCTGCGTGAAGAAGTGAATGGCAGCCTCAAGTCCAGGATCTTTGATCATCGAAAGAAATGGATGTGCTGTCCTCTGTTGGTCATACTGGTTGTCACATGCAAAACTCAGTTAACTCCAAAAGGCAGCGAGAGGCTCTGTTAACATGCCAAAAACAATGAAACGAAATTAAATTTGCTTCACCTTCTGCTCTCACTGACAAGACTGCACAGTGTGAGGGATTTCGGAATCGGTTCTAAGAAAATGATGGATACAAGAAGCTGGATTAAGGAGAGGACTCGTTTCACATGACTCCACACTACAGATTCGGGACTCCGGCTGCAGTTTCACCGCTTGCTGTGGGTCCCCCGCCTGCTGTGCCCAGCGTGGCAGGTGACACAGGGAGCTGGGACCCTCCTCTGGCTCCAGGGCTGGCCCTCAGTGGGGCTGAAGTGCTGCCAAGCAGGTGGTGAGCGAGGAAGCTTCGCATGACACGGCATGGCCTGGGGACGGGGCTGTGTGCGCCAGTTGGACGAGCTTGTGCCCACGTGCAACGATTCACGTCGTGTGATGCACCGGCAGCGATGCAGCTCGTCGCAACGCTACAGCTGTGGCAGCTCAGGCTTTGCTGGGTACGCGTGATGCC
>NW_010273578.1:2177-4007 GCF_000690775.1 Eurypyga helias
TCAGCTCTCAGTCTCCTCTGTGAGCAGGGACGTGTAGAAACGCTCCGCTTGGCGCCGGCCAGCAGCAGTAGTGTATCCACACTGGGTCCTCATTTCGGGAATAAGGTGTGACAGCTGGAGAGGGTCTGGGGGACTGTAGCAAGGATGGTTAGAGGTGTGACTGGAGGTATGGAAAACCTCACCTAAAAGGAGAGATTTTAAAATCTGGGGATTGTGTTGTCCAGAAAGGAGAAAGCTGAGGCCAAACATAGTAACGCTCCAAAAGGTTTGATGTGATGTATCTGTGTCATGACAGTAAACCTGTGTGGAATGTTAATGACTTCTACATCTTAGCTGCTACTGGATTTACCCATTTCAGAGCCACGCTAGCTTCTCTTTTGCTGTGACCTCATACATGCCTTTCTAATTACAAAATTAATGTCAAGTAAATAGCCGTAAGATGTCTTAAAATGCTATGTAGCAAATTTATTATCGTGCTGATAGTTTAGCAGTTATTTAGCAAAGCGTAAGTTCTGTCTGCAAGAGGTTCTGTGCTACCTGGTGTTGCCGTGTGTTGTGTAAGACGGACTTACAGCCTCAAGCCGCTGGTACGTGGGTGAGATGCAGCCGTGGCCCTCGCGCACACCTGGCTTAGACTTACAAACACGCCTAAAAAAGCAGGGATTTATGAAAGCGTTACTCGCTGCAGGCAGGAAGGCTCTGCTCCACGTTTCCCTCTGAGGCTGTGGGAATGGGAAGGAGTATTGATCAGAGATGTGCTTTGTCCTGGAGTTTGATTTGTATGTTTAGCTTTGAAAACCCTCTGGTGAAAGCAGCTTCAGGGACACGGCTGTTCCTCACTGTCCTCTGTAGCTGTGAGTAAAAATATCTAAGAAAACAGAAAACAGTGTAGACCATTTTGGGTTGTAGCGTGGCATGTAGTGAGCGAGAGAGTCCAGAGAAGGCCACGAAGATACTCCGAGGGCTGGAGCCCCTCTGCTATGGGGACAGGCTGAGAGAGGTGGGCTTGTTCAGCCTGGAGAAGAGAAGGCTCCGGGGAGACCTTATAGCCCCTTCCAGTGCCTGAAGGGGCTACAAGGAAGCTGGGGGGGACTTTTTACAAGGGCCTGTAGTGACAGGACAAGGGGTAACGGGTTTACGTTGAAAGTGGGGAGGTTTAGATCGGATATCAGGAAGAAGTTCTTCATGGAGAGGGTGGGGAGGCACTGGGACAGGTTGCCCAGAGAAGCTGTGGATGCCCCATCCCTGGAAGTGTCCAAGGCCAGGCTGGATGAGGCTTGGAGCAACCTGGTCTAGTGGAAGGTGTCCCTGCCCATGGCAGGGGGGTTGGAACTGGATGGTCTTTAAGGTCCCTTCCAACCCGAACCATTCCGTGATTCTATGATTCTATATGTGCTCTGTCCTCAAACTCTCACTGCTCAAAATCAGTAATTCACAATTTTCCTCTCTCTGGGGAGCTTGGGCAGCATCGTCGCGGATTTCCTGCTGGACGTTTCGGGTTCAGGAATGAGCTGCAAGGTCTGCGCTGCGCTTGCCTCTGCTGATGCCTCGTCACGGTCACGCCGTTTTGCTGAGGAGTGGTTCTGGGGACTTGTGAGTATGGGCAGTAAGCGCAAAAATAAACACCTAACGTCATTAATAGTCAGATAATGTTCATAACAGCCTGTGCCAAAAAAACCCACAACCCAACAAAAAGCCTTACACAGAGTAAGTGACTACAGTGACCGTTACTGTTGCTCAGACACAGTTGCACGTTCCGGTTGCGGATGAGAGCGGAGCAGGACATGCGGGGGGAGGTGCCGGCAGCAGACCGCCGCCGTGGGGTACGCG
>NW_010273579.1:0-4096 GCF_000690775.1 Eurypyga helias
TCCAGGAACACAGCTTCATATCAGTCATGGTTAAGAGTTAACTATTTCCTGACTAAACACAGAATAATATTTCTGAAGGAAAACTAATTCTGAAATCTAGAATTTTCTCCATGAAGCAGAATTTTTTTTTTTTTGTAAGCTTTAAATGTGAGTGATGTGACCACATTCGGTAAGCAGAGTCATGGACAAACTGACATTTCTAATTCAGGGGTTATTTACTTTAAGCAAAAAGTTTTAAAATTACTCAATGAACAGACTTTAACGCCACATGAACTCAGGTCAAAAATATACCGCATACTCTCTGCAGAGATGAAATTACCAATTTGAACAATTTAATTAAGTTAATTTAATTTAATAGATTTTTCTATTGTTCAAAATTAAAAGCTATCATAATTTTATTTTTTACTTTTTTCTTTAGCTTTTTTTTTTTTTTTTTAAGCAGGAATTAATTCAGGAAGTTCCTATGGATTGTGTTACATAGAAGCTTAGAATAAATTATCAGAATTTTCACTTGATATAAACAAAGAAATGCAGTATAATCCTGTAGGAAAGACAGAGCATCCCAATCCCTCTTGCCAAACCAGTCAGTGTCAGGCACAGGAGTCAGTCTGCTGGTCCCCTTCTTGACCAGGCCAAAGCAAGGGCTAGCAACAAAACTGGTTTACATTTGCCGTTTACATTTACTGTGAAATAAGTTGAACAGAAATAAACAATGTCTACCATGCAAATGCAAACTGAAGAAAACACAGTGTTTGGTTTTTTTTTTAATGCACCTGAATAGTAACCTATGCCCAGATAAACTCTAAAATGAATCTGTCAAATAGCCTAACAGGTGTGAAAGCACATAAAAACAGAGAGGGTCAAAGGGCATGTATGAGTGCATGTATATATGTGTACATATACATTACGTCCTGTGCACATACATGTGCTAAATGATTATGCAAGATAGTAAAGACACACAAAAACTGAAGGGATGGAATGTTGTTTCTTTCAGCATACTGAACCACACACACCCTTTGGAAGGCGATCACAGGACACACTCTGAGCTGTGGAAGTTATAAAGCAGCAGCATCTGGCTTCTTAAATATCTCCACAGGCACTTGTAATGGCATCTTTGAAGTTGTCTGTGCATCTGTCACATGTTTAGTCTGCTTATTGACTGCCCCAGCTGAGCACCATTTTGATTCTTTCAGACGTTGAATAATCTGAGAATAAATCTTAGGAAAATCCCTCATAATATCATACACGTGCTCTTCCATAATTTAATAAGGGGACAGGGCACTGCTTTATTCCCACATCTGCTTGTCTGTTTTTGTTTGGTTTCTTTGTGCTTTTTTTAACTGATGCTAAGACTTTCATTTAACAACTGCTTCAGTGTGATCATGCTCTGTACATTTTTTTCTGTATGTAATATTAGTAATATTAGTCAGGAAAAAAAAATAACTATCAATACCTTATTGCAGCTGGAAAAGTCATAGAAGTTATTCCTTCCACTGATGCAAATCATAAAATCCAGCATTGTGGGTATCCTAATGGATAAACTTTTGTAGAACAAGATTGTTTCTTTTATGTTTTCCTTTGTTATTTTATTATTCAAAATCTCCTCCAAAGACCAATTCTGATTTAAAAAAACAAAACAAAACAAAAACCAACCTGCAGATGTGAAATACAGATGGGGAACAGCGGTAACATGTTGATATAAAAGATCAGCTTTTTAGACTGTCTGATTTCACAGTTATGATCTTTAAACATCCCACAGTACATTTTCATCCCATACATTCTTCCTTTTAGGTCTATGAGAAATTATGTAGTGCAAGGATGGTGAAGTTGGAATTCTATTTTCTATCTACAAGAGTCTGAATATTCAGGGATTAAAATTAGCCTATGACTAAAGTAAATTAACTAATCTGACCAGTTTTTCCAAAGCAGTAGGATGCAGCAGAAGGTAGTTTGTCATCTCACAATATCAGAGTCTGGGCAACTGGAATTTAAAAATCTTGGTGTAGAAAATTAAGGTGATTTTAAGCGGAAAATTAAAGAATAAATGGCTCAAACCCTTCAACCAAAATTCCGTTTGAGCAGAAAATGTGTCTGTACAGGAAACATTTCAAAAGAACAAGGAGAAAGACAGTAGAAGGAAAGAGAAAGATGTGTTGAGAGAAATAAAGGTTCTAGTTGGAAAAAAAAAAAATCTGTGCTAAGTTAAGAAGAATTAACAGTCTAGAGAGACGAAAAGTAAGTAGCCACATGTTCACATGCTATAATCAGGTCCAACACCCTGTACTTAAGAAAAACAGACTTCTCCAGAGCTTCCTAAAAATCATCTGATTTCTAAGAATCCAGGAACAATCTGCTAAGCAGGTGGTTTAACCCCACTTCTACCCAGATATGTAGGTTTTTTTATGCTCATTATGAAATTTGTCTTCTCAAAACAATGAATTGGAAATAAAATGTAATTTTACTACTATTAAATACTCACCTCTTTTTAGTTCATCATCAATATTTTTTTTTTTAATTTTTACACTAAAAATCCAATTATGTATCTGTAAAATATACTGGTTATTTTCAAATATAAAAGGTTTCAAAACATACAAAATGCGTAAAAATAAATTCACAATTATCATAATGTCTCTTTCCCAAGTATTTACTCATGCTTATTTACAAGACAAGGTATCATGTCCTTTCTAGTTTGATTCTTCTTCACAGTTTACAGATCTTTGTATTTATTTAATGGCATTACAACTATTTTCATCCCATGAAGAAGCTTAGTAAAACCTTACTGTTAACTGTAACACCTGTCACCAACTAAACCCTCTACTTGTACTGACCGGAAGTAGAAGTGGAGAAACTTGCCCATGGTGTGTGAGCATAACACAAAACAAAGATTTGGGCAAACTTCCTCAGGGACTGGGAACAGAATAAAAACTCATGTATGGCTCTTTGCCCAAGCTAATATACTCCAGTTCTTAGACATGCAAGATAGTCTTAATTGAATACAATAAAACCAAGAGTGTATTGGTTTCAGGACTTGAAGAATAGGCCTATATTGAAGTGTGCAAAAGATGCCATAGCTGTCACGTCCACATATGCTCTCTCAAAGTTTGTGAGTTATGCAGCAATTACACCTTCTGTTTTGGCAATTGTTTAGCCTTCCTGAGTGTACTTACCCTGCCCTATTACATGCACACTTTTAATGTGCTTGCCTGTTTAAGGGAAATCTAAAGGGGGTTCCCAATACATTTAAATCTATGAAAAGTTACACATAATACAGGTATTCAGGAAAGTCTTATCACCCTTAGACAGCTAGAAGAGATTGCCTTAATCTAAATGTAGTTAAACTGCAAATATTTAGAATATGGAAAATTCTTAACATAAAGTCCTCCCACCATCTCACCCCTGCTCGTGGCTCTGCAGATACATCTTCTACACTCATGTTTATCTTTCACCTCTACCATGCAGTTAGGGACAGGAGAGTGCAACTTAGGACAATTTGGGTTGGAGGGAACTTCAACGGATCTCAAGTCCAACTTCTTGCTCAAAGCAGGACCATCTATGAAATGAGAACAGGTTTTTCAGAACTTTATCCAGTCAGGACCTGAGAATCTTCAGGGACAGAGACCACACAGCCTCTCTGGACAGTCTGTTCTGATGCCTGACTGCCCTCATGATGAAATTGTCTCTTGTGTTTCTGCCATTCTCCTCTGCTAAGACCCTTGCTTGTTTTTACGACTTTCCTCTAGCTATGGAAAGGTTGCAGTTCAGATCCCCCAAAACCACCTCTGCTCCTGGCTGAACAAACCCCATCCCCTCAGCCTCTCCTCTCACAGGAAGTGCTTCAGCCCCTGACCATCCTGGCAGTTCTCTGATTAAGATCTTGCTCGTATGGCAGGCCCCAAACTGGTCACAGTATCTAGACATGATCTAACAAGTGCAGACTGAAGGGAGATAATCCCTGCCTTTGACCAACTGGCTGTGGTCCCTTCCACATAGCTCAAGATGTGGTTACCTTCTTCTGCTGGATGTCTAACAAGACATCAGCTCAATGTCTAAGAAGATCCCAGAATCCTTTCATCAGAGCTGCTCCCCAATCAGTCTC
>NW_010273580.1:0-1822 GCF_000690775.1 Eurypyga helias
ATGGTTCTGTGATTCTATGAATCTGAATACGGGTTGCTTGGTTCTTTGCTCCAAGTCGAACAGGACTGTTGAGTTAGTAGTAAAATCAAAGAGAGTCTGACAGAACTACCTGTCTTCGTTGCCAGATGATTTTTCTTCTTCCTTTGAATTGAAACCAATTGAAAAAAATCTCTCCTACCCTGGATTCTACCTTTGCTGACAAAACCTATTAGTTGCTACCTATTTATTGCCAATTCTTGTTCTTTTTACAGAAGGACGCATCTCACTACTAGATATTCTGTAACCTGACTGCACGTCAGCATTTCTGTCTTGCTGCTGCTCTTGCCTTTTTCTTGGTCACATTTCAAATTAATTTTAATGAAACAAGAGTCTTCCTCCTCCCTCGCCCAGGCTGGGACAGGGCTGGGGCTGGGGGTGGGGGGAAGAAAGAAAAAAGACGTAGACTTACAGTAAAGGAAAGGTAAGAGTTAAACAGAGTCCACAGGGAATCTTCTTCCAGTCCAATCGTCTTTTTCCCCCTCATTGCAAGACTGACAGAGACATATAGTCTGCAATCTCTGCCTGGTTTCCACACTCAGAATTTAATTTTATTAGGTGTCATGGATGCCAGACATCAGAGTATGCTAGTTCATTCTCTGAGTGTTTGTCATCGAATAGAAAGTAAAAAGTTTGTAATAGATTAATCAGAATAGGAACTGTTAGGTCAACTCTTTGGTTGTTGTAACACCATGGACTTAGGCTAGCTGTGTATTGTTTTAGCTGAAAAAGTGCTGGGGGATGAGTTTGAATAAATGGCAATTAAACAACCAGGAATTCCTGCAATTGTGTTTTAAACCCAAAAATCTCAACCGAGCACTGATTTAAGTGCTTTTTTTTGTCAGATGTCTTATGTATGAATGACACTCAACAAAAATGTGTTGGTTTTGTCTAAAAAGTTTCTAGCTTCTTCTTCTCTACAAAAACAGCATTAGATGAGTTGTTTCTCAGCATTTGCTATTAAACAAGACTTTGTAAATAAAAGGACTTGATATAATTCAGAAAGAAAAAAGTGATTTTCCTTTCACATCTCTCAGTTGAGTATTTGCCATATGGGTTGCTCAGCATCACACTCTCAGCAGGTCTAATTTATGGTAAACAGACAGTTAGTGAACAGAAAAAAAAAAAACGGCAAGGAAAATACGAATATTCTCCCACATCCCCTTTTTTTTTTTTAACTAAACGTAACACATTCAGGTTCAGCCCATATAGCTGTGGCATTTAGTTGAGTATCTATGTATTTGCCGCTCTGCTGGGAGTGTGTGAAGACTGAACTGCTGCGCTTGCTTGCCATGAGACTGATCTGCTGGAGCTTGCATGGCAGTGTGTAAATTATACCTTCCCTGCTCCGATGTGGCATGCTGCCAGGCCCCCCAGGGCTGCGCTCTCTCCATGAAGGGCAGTTGGTGAAATCATCGCTGCTCTCGCTGTGGCATGGAGTGCTTTAGCTTTTCCCTGGGTCTCCGCAGGAGGATCACCAACTGCGTGAATGTGTTGATGCTCTGGTCCACTGCTAGGATTTGGAACAGGCAGAGAAAGAGAGAAAATAAATAATGGTATGGATTTTTCTCAAGACTCACAACCATGGAAATCTACAGCATCAATATTTTGAAAACCTTTTGCAGACCAACACAAAGTACTAAGCTCGTATCAGCAACCCCACTGAGCACTCCTTCATCAGTGCTTCCAGCTCAGGGAATGGTTTTTTTTCACAGGACGGCCTGCATTGCTTTATAAAAAAATATTAAATTTTTAAATGTAAATAGTTAATATTATAAATGTAAAG
>NW_010273581.1:0-458 GCF_000690775.1 Eurypyga helias
TTCTACAGTGCATGTGTCTCCAGTGTGGATAAGCGACTGGAGATGCGGCCCTGTTGGAATAACAGCCAGCGCCCACCTCTCCGGCTGGAAGAGCCCTCGCCGATCCCGGCCACGCTCCTGGATCCAGCCCCGAGGATGCTCCAGGGCAGGCGGGTGGCACCAGCTGCGGTCCCCGACGGTGTTCCCGGGGCGCTGGGTGGTCCCTGGAGGGACCTCGTGTGGCACCGGGGATGGAGCTTGGAGCCGCCTGGAAAAACCGGGGTTGAGAGAAGAGCAGATGCGGCTGTTCCCGTGATAACGCCAGCCCCATCCCTGTATCCGGGGCCGGAGGCAGGAGCGGAGCCGGGGGGTCACACTGCAGAGCCCCCCGCTGCCCCCAGCTTGTCCGTGCCCCCATCCCGACACCCTGGTCCCTCTCGTGCTGCTGTTGACGTGGCTAGTGCAGGTATTGGTGTGGC
>NW_010273582.1:0-6184 GCF_000690775.1 Eurypyga helias
GCCCTGCTGTGTTGTCCCACCAACAACATTTCTTGCAACACTTATCCCAACCGACTTTCAGAGCTGAGCAGTAGGTGAAGAGACAAGCCAAAGGCATTTACAAACCAACATTCTTGTACATAAAGTTAGGCATACCCCCTCTACACAAGGGTATTTATGCAATCAAAAACTTAGGTCATAAGCAAGCTTGAGCCTTAACATCAAATGTGGCTTCAATGCATCAGTTCCACTAACTTCCTAAGTAATGCATGAACTGAAGCCCGTCAGCTGGCATATAAAGACTGTTTACATTTTGAACATTATCACCTGAAATATCTGTAGCTCTTCCATCCAAAAAAGTAAAAGAAAATGTACTTGCTCACAGAACTTGAGGATGTCCAGATAATACCAGCTCTCCTGTTCACTTGCATTTCTGGAAGATGGTCAGGTATCAGGTCAAAGTGGCCTGAGAAATGCATTAAGCAAAGTGAATAGGCACTTGCCATATGTACTTCCCTCCTTCCAAGGATTTTGCTATTAAAAAGGCACAGTCAGAGAAGTGTACCTGACATGAGAAATACTGATGTGTCAAAAGCAGTCTTTATTTCCTGCAGGAATTTGTTCCTTAGCCCCAAATCAGACATGTTCCATGCTTTTAACCTTCCCTCTGCAGGTGACAGTTCCTTCATGTCTAAGCAAGCAGCCATTGAGCACTTGACATCATGCTGGAGAATCAGATAAAAATGCTTTATGAATGGCACTCTGAAAATACAATTATCTTCAAAACTGGAAACCAACAAAAGCAGGGAATGAGTTCACAGCAGTCCTTACTTCTAAAAATGGAAAGCTATTAAGTCCTGCATTAACACCTCCTGACAAGCTCCATTTGTGCTCTGACACACAGCAGGCCAGTACTTTGTCCAGGCCTGTCAGGACTAGGCTGTGGAGACCTGCAGGGCTCAGCTCAAGAGAGCCCAGCCAAGAGCACAAGTTGAGCCCATACCACTCACAGAGGCTGCTAAGGGAGTAGGACTAAGTTAGACCCATTCCTGAAGAGCAGCTGCAAGCTAGTGGCAGCACACACCTTTACCCAAGGTCGATAAGAGCTGCGAGTTCCAGAGGCAATTGAGTATTGTTTAATCTTTATTTACATGGACTTCACATATATATCGTCAAGGAGTCAGCAAATTTTGATAGCATACCATAAATCAATACATTATTGAAAAGAAATAAAGATATCACCCAGTTATCACTGTAATCGGACACTTCAGCATTTCAGACAACCCAACACTTGGCAGAACTAGTAAAATTGAGCTACAAGGCTCAGAGCTGTGGTTCCCCCAACTCTATACTCAAATATACTTAAATGTGTTTTTACTGCAGCCAGCTGCAGTCATAGAAGCAGAACCTGCCTCATAAGAAAAACAAAACACCTCTAGTACATTAGGCAACAAAAACATCCACTACAGAAAATTTAAAAATAGCTCTATATACAGTCAAGCACTTAACGGTTTTATTAATGAGTGTTTGATTTATAATCTTAGGCTTAAACTAATACTAAATACTTGGCGGTTTCTTTCTCCTTGATACCAAGTTTTCAATCTTGTGTATCTCTTGCAGAGTTTTTCCATAAGTAAGACAATGTCAGTCACTTCCTGCTTTTTCTGGTATTTCCATGCTTAGTGCAGTATGACCCATGAGCCAACACCTAGAACTGCTGATTATCTACTTATTAATCCAACCATCACCAATTCCAAATTGTCTTTACTGCAGCAGAATACATCTCAACACATATGAGCAGCTGAACTTGTGTGGTTTTTATAGGTAGAAATTCAAGTAGAGGTTTCAGAGACGGTGTAGAGGAAGAGCCAACACAGAACCCCTCATCATCATTTAGTTCTCATCATCATTCCTGTCCCTTGAAGATTGTCCCCTCAGAAAGACAGACTTTTTTTAATTAATCCTTGAAGTAAGAAAACCCAACTACAAGGTTCCAAAGGGATGTCAAACACTGGCGCATGTAAGGCAGTATTAATAAACAGCTGTAAACAAAAAAGTATGAGGGTTATTTAAATTTTTACACCTCAACTGCATACTAATTCCTTGTCTGCTTAATATTTGGTAAGAAGTCTAAGACACGGGATTGCCAGTAGAGTTAGTGCTTTCTTACATTGTAATGGGTGCTTCAGCCGAGACATTACGTACTTTTTAATCAACTAGTAAAGCAGTTACTGCCTCACCTTGAAAAAACCTCCAGAAGAAAAACTGTCAATTGTTTGTCCCCAATAAGTACAGTTATGCAGCAAAAACCTAACCAAAATATAAAAGTTTTTGCAAGTCAAATACAATAGGCATGTTTCCAGTTAGATTTTTCCTTCACACACTTTATTAGTAAAGTATATTTCTTAATATATTGTCTACATCCACATTTACACGTAAGTACTGTAGCCATTAGCCTTTTTTTTATTTATATGTATTTCTACCAATGACAGGCTTGATTTTCTCAAAGGTTTTCTCCATACTCAGTGTCAGAATTGAGCAGTGGACCCTGCACACAGGCACAAAGACACTGACAGAGGGCCTAAAGAGGAGGCTCAGACCACCAAAGGTGATTCCCTCTTATCTCCATGAAAATATTCAAGAACAGACCATACGGACACACATGCCCACTAATGCTTTTGCTTAAAAACCCAAGCATTCCCTCACCTGCATGACCAGCCCTAGCATTCTCATTGTGTTTTAACTCACACAGAATTTATTTCAATACCTGTCAGCTCAGATAACTGTTGCTCTCCAACAGTTCGCTCATCTGTGCCTTGGCCCTCAATGTTTTTGGCATAGCTGTTTGTGCAGCTGTACTATGAACTGTGTAATACCCCTCTGCAATAATCCCAACCAGTAAAGTTAAAACAGAAATAAACTGTTAAAACTGCCCCAAGCAGACAATTAAAAAATATTTTCTAATAATTTCTTGCCCTTTCAAAGCAACTTTCTGAAGCAAATATAGTATGGAGACTCTTGAGATTTGTGTGTTCGTTCCCCTCCTTCCCCCCCATTAAGGAAACTTGAAGAACATTAATCATTTGAACTCTCAGCCAAGAAAACTAAGCTTATGACAGTCATGCATGGATGGAAACACTGTATGAGCAGATTTATAATATACAGTATTCTGAAAATGAATCTGTAAAGGTGTAAGGCATCAAGCATTTGCATACTTTCATAATAAAGTCCTTAAACTAAATAACCTGAGGAGTCTCCAATTCTTCATTTTTGATTGACTAAAAAAATGTCATCAGCTCAGAAGCAAAAGGCATGACTAAAGCCTTCTATGTCCCAATTAAGGAAGGCAAGCAATCCGTGTCCATAAGCATTAAAGCTTGTATATTTGAACAGGGTACACCATACTGTTTGTCTGCTGAAGCTGTCTGCTTATCTCAGGGGCCACAGATAAGAAAGACACTGCTGCTCAAAGGCCTGAGCTCTATAGTCAGTACTTTAATCAGCTCTTATGCAAGCTGTCACAGGAAGTAAGGCTGCATTATCCAGCTATCAAAGATCCAGTCCTACTTGTATCTAAATGTCCATTATTATTTTTTAAAACTGATGGGATACATCATTAGAGGAGGTATAGTTATCAAGACAGACAAAAAGGCCTCTTTTCTTTTGGCTAATTTGTAAATTTTGTGGTACATTTCAATCATACTTTAAAAAGTTAAAAAAAAACTGACAGCTTTTTTTGTAGAGGTACATGGCTTCATTCATCCTATGCAGCCCTATTCTTAAGATAGCGGAGAAATACAACACTATCTCAAACCAACAGAAGAGGACATACTTTTCTCCTCTTTAACTCCCTACAACCATGTTTTCATTGACCATGCTGGCATCCCTCAATACTTCTAACAACCATCAACCATACAGAAGCAATGACTGCAAACACCAAGAAATGTGCAGTTATCATTCTCAAGATCCTTGCAGAGTACACATTTGAGTCCTGAAGAATGTAGGTGACATGCACTACAGTCCAATATCCCAAGAGAATTGGGCTGCCTGAGGAAAACGGGGCTGCTGTTGAATGGTTTTGGCACATGCCAACTAAGTCAACCAGTGGGAATGGTCCACCAGAATCTACACCATTCTGCAGCACAAGCAGTTGCTAGCTAATAGCTGCTCAAGTATTACCCACATAACAAAATCCCATCTTCCTAAAGCAGCGCTGTGTCCTCCAGACCCCTTCCCTAACATCCAAAGACAGCCTCCCTCCTTTACTGCCCAAGAACCTCAAACAACTGAGGATGAAGACAAGCCACACAGAGCACATAACCAAGCTGATCCTGGAAAAATGGTAACATCTCAGAAACACTACCCCATTCTTTATAGACTTGTTCAGTCTTGATGCTGGACAGTAACAGCGAAGCCTTTCTTCCCTTCAGGATTAGGGGAACACTGTATAGCCACTGTGTTAAACATGAACACCAAGAACCATATTAAAGTGATTTCATCAACCACATAGAACAACTCTCATACATAAGCAGATTCTTAAAGAAACAGACACCATAACCATGTATGGTTGTCATAAAATTCATTCTGACAAAACACAAGCTGTTGAACAAACTTGCTTTCATAGACTAAAGTCTTGCCTCTCTACAAGCTGGCAGAGCGCTGCATTGATACCTACCAAAACTACATATCCATCAAAAATTGAGGACACAGCTCATGTTTTGAGGAATAAGGACTGTGCATTTACCAAGAAGTTAACATGCTCTGCATTCTCCAGAATAGAAACATAATGGTGCAACAGCTTCAGCTGAGATGTAGAGATAACATCATTATCCTCACAAGATCAGAAGGTCCAAAGACACATCTCTCATTTTACTAAGTGCCATTTCAAGGCATTCCAGATCATTCAGAAGTTTTACTGTCCATGTAACTGATATTAAAAAACACAACTAGTTGATGATCCATGCTTCAGCATTAAAACTTTTATCTCCTTTAACAGAAGCTACAAACATATATTCACCAATTTTTCCTCCTTCATGCTTTGGGCCACAAGCTCTAGAGGGGAGGAAGGACTCCACATTAAAAGTACAAGCCAACTTCAGAGCTGTCATGGGTGGAAGAAAGTTCTTTACATCCCATTAAAGATGCCTATTGTGCTGAAACAAACCTAAGAAGGGGAAAAGGCTTCTTCCCTCCTTTCATCTACACAGGAACACTTCTACAGTTGGTCCAGCCCCCCACAGCCATCTTGACTGGCGAAAGATCCAAACGTTGTCTTCAAAAGTAAAGGGAAATTGAATAGAAAACCTACCTGAAAACAAGGCAGTACTTATGATCATTACCACACTGTATTAATGGCACAGGTTGTTTTTTTTATCATTCAGCAGCTAATACAACTGCAGTTTGTTTTCAACACACCTCATCCTAATCTTTCCCTGGCAAGTCTGACTCTTCTGCAGAAGCCAGTTACTGATGTAAATCCTGAACCCATGATAGTTCAGGGAGTTAAAACAGGCAAAGAGGTCATTGTGGGCACTGGGCATTATTCACAAAAATTGCTTTTAGACTAGTTTAGCTTCACAATTCCACTCATGCCAGATCTGTCAAGCACAATGTGCAAGGAAAATAGCCAGACTATCTCACTGGCCATTAGAGTGGCTAAGCCACGCTATAAAGACCTCACCATAAAATGGAAACTGGAAGACTTCCACCATTAAATACAGCAGAGCGTCCTAAAGCACGCTGTTTGGGAACAACTCCACTCATACCTTCCCCCTCCCTGCAACACGCCATGCCACGGAAGGGCACAGCACACCGCAAAGCCCCTGCGCGGTCAGGGACCGCTCTCTCAAATCAAGATGCGGAGAGATTTTTATCTGTAGATACAGGGAACTGCCTTCACACCTCCCTCCCTCCAGAGAGGGAAATAAAAAGCAAGGGGGACGACACAGAAGGTCAGGCCTCCGCGGCAGGCCTGGCTCGGCGTTCACCGAGCTCGGGCCCATGGCAGCTCCCCCTCAATTCAACCTTTTCACCCATCTTGGCTGCCGAGAAACGTGGTGGCTTCCCCGGTTCCCGGCTCCAACGTGCCCCCTAACGATAACTACGGAGTAAAGCGTCAGAGCAGCCGGTGGCTCATCCGCGGCCGAGTTTCCCCGCTAATCACTTCCTTCACGCTTTTGCGACGGGGCGGGGGGAACACCGAAGT